>NW_027656442.1:0-90211 GCF_964235325.1 Thermobia domestica
CTGAAACTTAAACCAAAAAGACCAGTCGTAAACAATAAGAAACCTATTGATATAGAGGATGCCAAAACAATCCAGAGAATATATAGACTGAACAGGAGAAAAGCGATTAGATTAATAACTGAAGGACAAAAACTTGAGTGCCCAATTGAAAAGAAAGTAATAGAACAATATTTTAAGAACCTGTGGGAAGAAAAGTGCTATGACGAATCGGTCTTTGAAAACTTTGATTTTAAAGCCGAAAACGAGATATTAGCAGAACCATTCACCCCTGAAGAAGTAGTCAAACGATTAAGAAAGGCTGAAAACTCCTCCCCTGGAGAAGACAGAATCACCTACAAACACTGGAAGACACTTGACCCGAGTGGTAAGTTACTGGCCGAAATATTCAACATTTGCCTGAAATATAGAAAAATCCCGAAGGAATGGAAACACGGAAACACAATCTTAATCCACAAAAAGGGAGACCCAAATGATATTCAAAATTATAGGCCGATAACTATAACAAATACCATTGCTAAATTGTATGCTGGGTGCTGGGCCTCTAGATTAATGAAATGGATAAATGAAGAAGGAGCCATTTGTAGATCCCAAAAAGGGTTTATGCCTTTTGACGGGGTCCTGGAGTTAAATTACATAATTGAAACGAGAATCCAAGAAGCAAGACAAGAAAAAATAGATTTATGCATGGCTCAACTTGACTGCTCCAACGCATTTGGTAGTCTCCCTCACAAAACAATATTTGAAGTACTGAAAAGAACAAACGCGGGAGAAACAATGGTAGCAATAGTAGAAGACATGTACAATAATTCGACCTCGACAATTTCAACACCTACTGGTTTGACTGACCCAATCAAGATCAAAACGGGAATAAAACAAGGATGTCCCCTCAGCGGTCTGCTATTTATTTTAGCCTTAGACCCTATAATTAGGAAGTTCGAATCCGATAACCATATGCACAAAATACTAGCATACGCAGACGACATTACTCTA
Source organism: Thermobia domestica (assembly GCF_964235325.1). Lineage (NCBI taxonomy): Eukaryota > Metazoa > Arthropoda > Insecta > Zygentoma > Lepismatidae > Thermobia > Thermobia domestica. The sequence goes on from NW_027656442.1 coordinate 991, forward strand.
CTGAATACATCAGCTGACGCGTTACAAGATAATGTAGACTCTTTAGTGAAAGAATTACAAAAGATCAACTTAACAACAAACCCACTCAAAAGCGTATGCACATGGATCTCAGGCAAAACCCCTGCTGGATGTAGGAATATGCAGTTAAAAATTGGTGATGACACAATAAAATGCATTAAAGATGGTGAAGAAACTATCTTTTTAGGTAAACCAGTCGGCTTCAACATAACTAAAGACGAATTTAGTGTAAATAAAATTATATCAAAAGGTTTGAAAATACTGGCCTCAAAACTTGCACCCTGGCAAAGAATAGACGCCATGAAGAGCTTCTTTTTCCCATCCCTTCACTTCGAAATGAGAACAAATCAAAGAAGTAAAGGTGAATGGAAGAAACTAGACGATGCCCTGAGACCTCTCTTTAAGAAGACTTTGAACGTCCCGAAGGAAGCCTCCAACCTATATCTCTACGGAGGTAGAGCACAGGGACTGTGTGGTATCCCTCTTGCAGCGGAATGCGCCGATATAGCCTCTATTGATAGCGCTTTTAAGCTTTTAACGTCAATAGACATGGACATAAGAATTTTAGCTAATAACGAACTATCAAAAACAATAAGAGGAAGGATCGGTAAGGAAATAGAAGATGAAGACAAAAGCAAATATCTATCGGCCAACATGGAAGAGTCATACAAAACTACAACAAATGCGTACAAAAACTCCTGGACGGTAGCGCGGAAGGCATCCAACAGATTAAAATGCAAATGGACATTTCAAAATAGCCTACCAAACATTGAATTCAAGGGGAGGACAATAAAACCAACGCAAAGATTGCAAGTTTCAAAAAGATTGAGAGGAGGTTTACAAGAGGAAAAGGGCACGGAATTATTGCAATATGTGAACCAAGGTAAGACCATTGAGTGTGTGGGCGCAAGTAGAGCCAGCACCCACTTCTTACAAGACGGCCAATATACGAGATTTGCTGACTGGCGATTTATACACAGAGCCAGGTTAAACTTAGTACCCCTAAATGGCGTCAAAAAATGGAATGGCGGAAACAAGCAGTGCAGAAGATGTGGATATGAAAATGAAACACTACCCCACGTCTTGAACCACTGCATGAGATATTCTGATGCCATGCAAAAGAGGCATAATGCAATAGTCAATAGAGTAAAAAAGGCCGCCGAGAAAAAGTTTAGAGTTGAAGCCGAAAATCAGCAGGTCGTTGAGGGTAACAGATGCAGACCAGACTTGTTACTGGTCAAAGATAATAAAGCCTATATAGTAGACGTAACGGTTCCCTTTGAAAATAGACTGGAAGCCGTTGAAAATGCAAGACAGGAGAAAATCCAGAAATATGACGAGGTCAAGACCAGACTAATGGAGAAGTTTTTAGAGGTAGAAATAATCCCAATAATAGTTGGAGCACTGGGCAGTTGGGATCCACAAAATGATCATTTTTTAAGAAAATTGTGTTCCAAATCCTACCTAAGTTTAATGAAAAAATTGTGCGTAAGTGACACAATTAGATGGTCCCGCGACATCTATATTGAACACATAACAGGCCAGAAACAATACTAGGAATGACACCAGAAGCACTAACTAAACAAATAAGCTGATTTTTAAGACACCTTTCTAAAGGATTGTTTGAAGTGATAATACCCTCCCATTCTCATTTTACTGTTGTTGACATATATACACGCCATATAAAATCAGAATGAAGCTTTTTTAATTATAACAAATTCAAACAAACTTTTAGTAAGTCTGACCTATATCCTTACCAATATCCCTTTTTTATCTATAAATTTATTTTATTCTTTTTATGCTTAAAGTGACGAAACCAATCGGTCGATAACATTTATTCTTTTAGTATATATATAACGAGAAACACTGTATATTTTAGCTTAATTGACGAACCTAATGGGTTAAATTCTATCCCATAATGAAAGTAACAAACATGTATCGGGATATCTGTTCTTATCAGCTTAATATCTGATACGACCCACATTGTGGGTCCAGAATATTAAACTGATTTTTGGACTGAGGTGAGGTGGTTGTGGCTTGCCACACCCTCACCACGTGTCGGCCCAGCATTGCAGTACAGTTGGGATCGGCACACCTAAATCAAATTGAACCATAGTTCTTCTCATCTTGGTGGGTCATGGGTTCGAGTTCTACTTGTTACCTACATGAAGCCTCATTTCTGTCATTCAAGTGACATTCTTTCTGCAACATGGTCAAGGTCTGTCCGGAAAGTAATGTCACCATTTATTTACATAATGTGGATTAGCATTATTCAAACTATTGCATCGATCCATCTTTGGCAGCATGATTTCCAATCTGCAAAGGCATCCTGGAAGGTCTGTGCTGGCAATGCGTTTAAAGCCATTTCAAAAGCTGCTTTCACCACGTCAATTGTTCTGTAACGATGTCCTTTCAGGCAGAATTTCGAACGGGGAAACAAAAAGAAGCCTGAGGGAGCCAAGTCCGGACTGTAGGATGGCAGAATTGCCACGTTAGATTTGACCAGGTAATTGGTCACGCCCAGGACAGTGTGGGCTGGCGCGTTGTCATGATACAGTATCCAATCACCGCTGATATCACCACGCACTGAATCCTTGCTCTCTCTCAGTCTGTTGAGGACTTGTACGTGAAATTTAGACTTGTTTCCTGAGACACAAACTCATGGTGAACGATCCGCCTAATGTCAGAAAATACAATGAGCATGGTGTTTTGCGACGTCGACGTGTGCCAATTGCCTCTTTGTTTTGGTGTCGTATTGTCTCATCACCCATGATAATATTACCCAAAGCATCATTTTTACACAATCCCAAAACGTTTTGACAAATTTTCACTTAGCGAGAGTTCAAAAAAAAAAAAAAATCTTGGGACAATTTTCCCGCACACTTGACTCATGTGGAAATTCTTGCTCACAATGACGATAGTTTTTGAAATATTTAACACGTCGAAATCGAACATGTTTTAGTGGTGGTTCTTGAAGGAAGTCACATCAGTCAATATTTATAATTAAATAGAGTTTTTTTTTTTTGATTAAAGAATAGAAACTGTTTTCTTCATTTTCTATTTTACAATATTCAGTCTATATCCATCTTGTGTTTGTCATTTTCTCATGTTCAATTTGTTGTGTATGAAAGTTATAAATATTTATTTTATTAATTTATCGAATTTCTAATTTCTCGATTTATATAGCTTTCCATTTATGTATTTCTATGCCAATAAATAATGTTCTATTTTGTTTAAAATCCTATTAGTTTCTCTCTTTTAAACTGCTTTTATCACTTTTTTTTTAATGTATTTGTTTCTTTAATTTCTTATTTTATTTTTTAATGAATACTGGTGATACGATGGAATGAATCTTGATTCTATTGCAGAGAGAATAGGAAGAAAATGAAATCATCCAGTTTAACGTCCCACTTTTTTTTTCTTTCTTTCCTTCTTGAACTTCAGGCTAAAAGTAAGGGGTAAGTCAAGTGAATGATGATGATGAAAAATTTGGTGGAATGAGAATGTGTGTGAAATCCCACGGACACGATATTGTTGACCACAAATTTACTTGTGTGGGTATCGAAGTAAGCGCTTTAGCACTGAGCCTGCCACATTTGGAAGAAAATGAAGTAACATGTAGCGAAGGGCCATGCTACGTTGAGAATAGTAGTCCTCGTTCGATCACCAAAGTGAAGCAGTGTTAGTACTTGGATAGATGGACTGCTTGGATATATCACGTTCTGTAGTTTTCGTATGAATCAGGATATTTATCTGTAACAAGTCAGAGTGGTAAATGTTTCAGTTTTACACGCACGGCACAGTTTAAAGGCTACACAAGACGGATGATTATGAAAGTCTGAGTAACACCCACAACTACAAACCGAAACCATAGTAGTGGGCACTCTACCACTGAGCTTGCCAACTAGTGTCTACGTTTGAATTGTTTTATTCCGGGACAGCGCGAACGCAGTCCCGACTAACAAAAATTACGCGCCCGAGATACCCACGTTTGGGGTATTCGCGGGGGTCAACCCAACCGAAGTGCAATGGAAGGATCTCACCCCGGGGGAACCGCCTTGCTGATCACGGTAGCCCCTACGCCAGGTAAGTATGCTCATGAAATCCAAGTCATTTGCCCAATCAAACTGCCTCACCGAATCGACAGTAAGAGGTTACAATTTTACCACAAACATAGATGTGTTTTCTGCACTAGTACTCTTTTTAATGTAGGCAGAAAAGTCACTAGGAAATAGAAAACACAGAAAATAGAAGCATTTTTATATTATGACGAGAAATTACCTGCCTGCACTCGGTTACTACCATCGGTGAGCAATCTACTGCCATCTGTTGGCATTTCTTCTTGTTTTACGTCTTGAACATGGGCACAACTGAGAGGAATAAAATGATTATGGTATAGTTTACAGCTATTTATGTTTCGAAATGTACGTATATGTAGTTGGTTGTGCTTTCTTGAAGATATTTGATGCCTATTTCCAACTGTGTAACGCAAACCGAAACTGTTCTATCTGTGAGCGCACTATTGCTATGCAACAATTTTCTGGCTGTTTACAATACGAAAACAATAACATTTAACAATGGAATGATTGGTAAATAATCCATGAAAAGCTGATGAAACATTGAGATAGCTTTAATAAATGTAATTTTCCGATTTTCATGCAATATATACTGGATGTTGTGAATGGCACCAACATGGCGGATGGGTTGCGTAGCAGCTATGTATGTATAGGGACTTGTTAAATACATGCTAGTAGTGCAATTTCAAATCGAGATAGAACCGCAAATTACACAAGCATGAAAATGAAAGCACTTATTGGAACCAAATAGCAGCGTCTAAGATTTACATTTATTTGGGCCATATCTATTTTGGATTGAATGAAAGGTGTCTAACACCACTAACTCTCACCCCAGCTGTTGAAACATTGATAATATAAACCGGAAAACCGCGTGCTCTCGTCATCGCTTCTCGGCCTTTTGGCTAAGATCAAAGTGTAGTATCTGTTCTTATCAGCTTAATATCTGATACGACCCACATTGTGGGTCCAGAATATTAAACTGATTTTTGGACTGAGGTGAGGTGGTTGTGGCTTGCCACACCCTCACCACGTGTCGGCCCAGCATTGCAGTACAGTTGGGATCGGCACACCTAAATCAAATTGAACCATAGTTCTTCTCATCTTGGTGGGTCATGGGTTCGAGTTCTACTTGTTACCTACATGAAGCCTCATTTCTGTCATTCAAGTGACATTCTTTCTGCAACATGGTCAAGGTCTGTCCGGAAAGTAATGTCACCATTTATTTACATAATGTGGATTAGCATTATTCAAACTATTGCATCGATCCATCTTTGGCAGCATGATTTCCAATCTGCAAAGGCATCCTGGAAGGTCTGTGCTGGCAATGCGTTTAAAGCCATTTCAAAAGCTGCTTTCACCACGTCAATTGTTCTGTAACGATGTCCTTTCAGGCAGAATTTCGAACGGGGAAACAAAAAGAAGCCTGAGGGAGCCAAGTCCGGACTGTAGGATGGCAGAATTGCCACGTTAGATTTGACCAGGTAATTGGTCACGCCCAGGACAGTGTGGGCTGGCGCGTTGTCATGATACAGTATCCAATCACCGCTGATATCACCACGCACTGAATCCTTGCTCTCTCTCAGTCTGTTGAGGACTTGTACGTGAAATTTAGACTTGTTTCCTGAGACACAAACTCATGGTGAACGATCCGCCTAATGTCAGAAAATACAATGAGCATGGTGTTTTGCGACGTCGACGTGTGCCAATTGCCTCTTTGTTTTGGTGTCGTATTGTCTCATCACCCATGATAATATTACCCAAAGCATCATTTTTACACAATCCCAAAACGTTTTGACAAATTTTCACTTAGCGAGAGTTCAAAAAAAAAAAAAAATCTTGGGACAATTTTCCCGCACACTTGACTCATGTGGAAATTCTTGCTCACAATGACGATAGTTTTTGAAATATTTAACACGTCGAAATCGAACATGTTTTAGTGGTGGTTCTTGAAGGAAGTCACATCAGTCAATATTTATAATTAAATAGAGTTTTTTTTTTTTGATTAAAGAATAGAAACTGTTTTCTTCATTTTCTATTTTACAATATTCAGTCTATATCCATCTTGTGTTTGTCATTTTCTCATGTTCAATTTGTTGTGTATGAAAGTTATAAATATTTATTTTATTAATTTATCGAATTTCTAATTTCTCGATTTATATAGCTTTCCATTTATGTATTTCTATGCCAATAAATAATGTTCTATTTTGTTTAAAATCCTATTAGTTTCTCTCTTTTAAACTGCTTTTATCACTTTTTTTTTAATGTATTTGTTTCTTTAATTTCTTATTTTATTTTTTAATGAATACTGGTGATACGATGGAATGAATCTTGATTCTATTGCAGAGAGAATAGGAAGAAAATGAAATCATCCAGTTTAACGTCCCACTTTTTTTTTCTTTCTTTCCTTCTTGAACTTCAGGCTAAAAGTAAGGGGTAAGTCAAGTGAATGATGATGATGAAAAATTTGGTGGAATGAGAATGTGTGTGAAATCCCACGGACACGATATTGTTGACCACAAATTTACTTGTGTGGGTATCGAAGTAAGCGCTTTAGCACTGAGCCTGCCACATTTGGAAGAAAATGAAGTAACATGTAGCGAAGGGCCATGCTACGTTGAGAATAGTAGTCCTCGTTCGATCACCAAAGTGAAGCAGTGTTAGTACTTGGATAGATGGACTGCTTGGATATATCACGTTCTGTAGTTTTCGTATGAATCAGGATATTTATCTGTAACAAGTCAGAGTGGTAAATGTTTCAGTTTTACACGCACGGCACAGTTTAAAGGCTACACAAGACGGATGATTATGAAAGTCTGAGTAACACCCACAACTACAAACCGAAACCATAGTAGTGGGCACTCTACCACTGAGCTTGCCAACTAGTGTCTACGTTTGAATTGTTTTATTCCGGGACAGCGCGAACGCAGTCCCGACTAACAAAAATTACGCGCCCGAGATACCCACGTTTGGGGTATTCGCGGGGGTCAACCCAACCGAAGTGCAATGGAAGGATCTCACCCCGGGGGAACCGCCTTGCTGATCACGGTAGCCCCTACGCCAGGTAAGTATGCTCATGAAATCCAAGTCATTTGCCCAATCAAACTGCCTCACCGAATCGACAGTAAGAGGTTACAATTTTACCACAAACATAGATGTGTTTTCTGCACTAGTACTCTTTTTAATGTAGGCAGAAAAGTCACTAGGAAATAGAAAACACAGAAAATAGAAGCATTTTTATATTATGACGAGAAATTACCTGCCTGCACTCGGTTACTACCATCGGTGAGCAATCTACTGCCATCTGTTGGCATTTCTTCTTGTTTTACGTCTTGAACATGGGCACAACTGAGAGGAATAAAATGATTATGGTATAGTTTACAGCTATTTATGTTTCGAAATGTACGTATATGTAGTTGGTTGTGCTTTCTTGAAGATATTTGATGCCTATTTCCAACTGTGTAACGCAAACCGAAACTGTTCTATCTGTGAGCGCACTATTGCTATGCAACAATTTTCTGGCTGTTTACAATACGAAAACAATAACATTTAACAATGGAATGATTGGTAAATAATCCATGAAAAGCTGATGAAACATTGAGATAGCTTTAATAAATGTAATTTTCCGATTTTCATGCAATATATACTGGATGTTGTGAATGGCACCAACATGGCGGATGGGTTGCGTAGCAGCTATGTATGTATAGGGACTTGTTAAATACATGCTAGTAGTGCAATTTCAAATCGAGATAGAACCGCAAATTACACAAGCATGAAAATGAAAGCACTTATTGGAACCAAATAGCAGCGTCTAAGATTTACATTTATTTGGGCCATATCTATTTTGGATTGAATGAAAGGTGTCTAACACCACTAACTCTCACCCCAGCTGTTGAAACATTGATAATATAAACCGGAAAACCGCGTGCTCTCGTCATCGCTTCTCGGCCTTTTGGCTAAGATCAAAGTGTAGTATCTGTTCTTATCAGCTTAATCAGTTCGAAACATTTTGATCTTGGTCTTTGGCAAATTATTCTCTCTTCGTGAGAAACATCTGGGGGGTATGTGTGTGTGGAGGGTGCTCTTCAAGCGCCGACATCGGCTACAGGTCCGAGCCACACGTGTTTGAATTGGCTGGGGGGTGGTCGGTGTCGGTCGCGTTAGGTGTTAGGGATCCCCGTAGTTTCTCTCCCATTGCAGGTGGGCGCTTTCGAGCTGCTACTGCTTGGGCGAGATAAATTGATGACCTTCCCTGCTTCTAGATAGACGAATTGATCACGGGCTCGCAACTCCCTGATCAACCGATGTAGTCAATGATTTGATGGTTCCTGATTGGTGTTAGGGATCCCCTGGATTCTCTCCCATTGCAGGTGGGCGCTTTTGAGCTGCTACTGCTTGGGCGGCATTGATTGACGACCTTCCTTTCTTTTAGCTGTCGGAATACACGTATATAGACGAATAGATCGTGGGCTGGCAGCTTACTAATTAGCTGTAATCGATAAACTGTCTGAACTTCAATCGAAATGGAAACAATCCCGCCACTACGAAGGGACGGCAGCACTCTCATTGTACGTTTTCCCACAACGGATCATTTTAACTGTACGGAGAGGGGCTGCCGAGCTGCCTTCAAATCAAAAGCATGGACCTCTACAAGAGCCTCAGTTGAAAGACACCTGCTGAGAGACCATAACGTGAGAATAACACAAACAAAAAATATATGTGGTCGATGCAGATCGGAGCTGGGAAGGAGACCAACAGGTCATACCTGCAACGCTACGACCCCAGCTGATATGAAAGAAAACGAGAGGGAGGTTTTTGCATATAAATGCGAAAAATGTGGTGAGACTTTCCCGAATACAAGAGCCCTACGCAACCATCTGCAGTGGCATAAATATAGAGGGGACAGAAATACCCCTGAGAGGTTGATTACTACTAACAATACAAGGACGAATCCTGGAACGCACAGTGAAAAGACTCTTCAAGTTAATGAAGAGCTCGAAGATGGGGAACTGCGTGACGAATATTTAACTGAACAGCAAGCCGAAACGCACGGTGATGACACGGTGATACGAACAGAGGATGGGCAGGATATGGGTGATCCCTCGCAGAGCGAGGAAGCCCTGGGAACCACAAATAATGAACCTGACGAAACGAATGAGGGTTCCCAATACGAATATGCCTCAGATAGCATGATCGAAAAGATGGTCAACAGAATCCTGGATGAAAACACAGATGAAAACTCACAAATTGAATCTCTATTAGCAATAAGCAGATGCGAGATAGAAAGACAACTTTACGAGAGCTTCCAGTCTCACGATATAGAACAAATTCCTGATACTCCAGGAGTAGATCCTGATATAATTACGACCATCGCTGAGGTCCATAATTGGCCACCTCCTGACCCCCATGAGGATGAGCACCAAATGGCTGAGGTATCTACCAATATAATCTCTGAACCGTTGCATTTAAATATTGAAGCTGTAGAGGCAACGACGAAAGGAGATACACTTGATGCAACTAATAGTGAAAACACATCACCAAAAATGTCAAACCAAAGAGACAACAATACAAATCAACTAGTGATTCCTGAAAAAGACCTTATCAACACCACTAATCAAGTAATAGACACTGATAGTTTGACTGAACAGATGTCCGATACAAGAATTTCTTCTAATGATAGAGACGCAATAACTGACTCAGACAGCGAGTCGGAAGATGAACAAAACGTCTCACAAGGGGATGCCGATATAGAAGTCGAGATAGACCCAATTAATAGCAATGAAGATAATATTCTCATTAATGTAAACGATGACTCACAACTTCATATACTTTTCCTCAATAGACTGAAAAGGTTAAGACAAACAGAAAACAGTAATGAGGAATGGGAGGAATTCCAAAATATTTTATCTGAACTGATTGTTGAAGCCTCCAAGATACTGAAACTTAAACCAAAAAGACCAGTCGTAAACAATAAGAAACCTATTGATATAGAGGATGCCAAAACAATCCAGAGAATATATAGACTGAACAGGAGAAAAGCGATTAGATTAATAACTGAAGGACAAAAACTTGAGTGCCCAATTGAAAAGAAAGTAATAGAACAATATTTTAAGAACCTGTGGGAAGAAAAGTGCTATGACGAATCGGTCTTTGAAAACTTTGATTTTAAAGCCGAAAACGAGATATTAGCAGAACCATTCACCCCTGAAGAAGTAGTCAAACGATTAAGAAAGGCTGAAAACTCCTCCCCTGGAGAAGACAGAATCACCTACAAACACTGGAAGACACTTGACCCGAGTGGTAAGTTACTGGCCGAAATATTCAACATTTGCCTGAAATATAGAAAAATCCCGAAGGAATGGAAACACGGAAACACAATCTTAATCCACAAAAAGGGAGACCCAAATGATATTCAAAATTATAGGCCGATAACTATAACAAATACCATTGCTAAATTGTATGCTGGGTGCTGGGCCTCTAGATTAATGAAATGGATAAATGAAGAAGGAGCCATTTGTAGATCCCAAAAAGGGTTTATGCCTTTTGACGGGGTCCTGGAGTTAAATTACATAATTGAAACGAGAATCCAAGAAGCAAGACAAGAAAAAATAGATTTATGCATGGCTCAACTTGACTGCTCCAACGCATTTGGTAGTCTCCCTCACAAAACAATATTTGAAGTACTGAAAAGAACAAACGCGGGAGAAACAATGGTAGCAATAGTAGAAGACATGTACAATAATTCGACCTCGACAATTTCAACACCTACTGGTTTGACTGACCCAATCAAGATCAAAACGGGAATAAAACAAGGATGTCCCCTCAGCGGTCTGCTATTTATTTTAGCCTTAGACCCTATAATTAGGAAGTTCGAATCCGATAACCATATGCACAAAATACTAGCATACGCAGACGACATTACTCTACTGAATACATCAGCTGACGCGTTACAAGATAATGTAGACTCTTTAGTGAAAGAATTACAAAAGATCAACTTAACAACAAACCCACTCAAAAGCGTATGCACATGGATCTCAGGCAAAACCCCTGCTGGATGTAGGAATATGCAGTTAAAAATTGGTGATGACACAATAAAATGCATTAAAGATGGTGAAGAAACTATCTTTTTAGGTAAACCAGTCGGCTTCAACATAACTAAAGACGAATTTAGTGTAAATAAAATTATATCAAAAGGTTTGAAAATACTGGCCTCAAAACTTGCACCCTGGCAAAGAATAGACGCCATGAAGAGCTTCTTTTTCCCATCCCTTCACTTCGAAATGAGAACAAATCAAAGAAGTAAAGGTGAATGGAAGAAACTAGACGATGCCCTGAGACCTCTCTTTAAGAAGACTTTGAACGTCCCGAAGGAAGCCTCCAACCTATATCTCTACGGAGGTAGAGCACAGGGACTGTGTGGTATCCCTCTTGCAGCGGAATGCGCCGATATAGCCTCTATTGATAGCGCTTTTAAGCTTTTAACGTCAATAGACATGGACATAAGAATTTTAGCTAATAACGAACTATCAAAAACAATAAGAGGAAGGATCGGTAAGGAAATAGAAGATGAAGACAAAAGCAAATATCTATCGGCCAACATGGAAGAGTCATACAAAACTACAACAAATGCGTACAAAAACTCCTGGACGGTAGCGCGGAAGGCATCCAACAGATTAAAATGCAAATGGACATTTCAAAATAGCCTACCAAACATTGAATTCAAGGGGAGGACAATAAAACCAACGCAAAGATTGCAAGTTTCAAAAAGATTGAGAGGAGGTTTACAAGAGGAAAAGGGCACGGAATTATTGCAATATGTGAACCAAGGTAAGACCATTGAGTGTGTGGGCGCAAGTAGAGCCAGCACCCACTTCTTACAAGACGGCCAATATACGAGATTTGCTGACTGGCGATTTATACACAGAGCCAGGTTAAACTTAGTACCCCTAAATGGCGTCAAAAAATGGAATGGCGGAAACAAGCAGTGCAGAAGATGTGGATATGAAAATGAAACACTACCCCACGTCTTGAACCACTGCATGAGATATTCTGATGCCATGCAAAAGAGGCATAATGCAATAGTCAATAGAGTAAAAAAGGCCGCCGAGAAAAAGTTTAGAGTTGAAGCCGAAAATCAGCAGGTCGTTGAGGGTAACAGATGCAGACCAGACTTGTTACTGGTCAAAGATAATAAAGCCTATATAGTAGACGTAACGGTTCCCTTTGAAAATAGACTGGAAGCCGTTGAAAATGCAAGACAGGAGAAAATCCAGAAATATGACGAGGTCAAGACCAGACTAATGGAGAAGTTTTTAGAGGTAGAAATAATCCCAATAATAGTTGGAGCACTGGGCAGTTGGGATCCACAAAATGATCATTTTTTAAGAAAATTGTGTTCCAAATCCTACCTAAGTTTAATGAAAAAATTGTGCGTAAGTGACACAATTAGATGGTCCCGCGACATCTATATTGAACACATAACAGGCCAGAAACAATACTAGGAATGACACCAGAAGCACTAACTAAACAAATAAGCTGATTTTTAAGACACCTTTCTAAAGGATTGTTTGAAGTGATAATACCCTCCCATTCTCATTTTACTGTTGTTGACATATATACACGCCATATAAAATCAGAATGAAGCTTTTTTAATTATAACAAATTCAAACAAACTTTTAGTAAGTCTGACCTATATCCTTACCAATATCCCTTTTTTATCTATAAATTTATTTTATTCTTTTTATGCTTAAAGTGACGAAACCAATCGGTCGATAACATTTATTCTTTTAGTATATATATAACGAGAAACACTGTATATTTTAGCTTAATTGACGAACCTAATGGGTTAAATTCTATCCCATAATGAAAGTAACAAACATGTATCGGGATATCTGTTCTTATCAGCTTAATATCTGATACGACCCACATTGTGGGTCCAGAATATTAAACTGATTTTTGGACTGAGGTGAGGTGGTTGTGGCTTGCCACACCCTCACCACGTGTCGGCCCAGCATTGCAGTACAGTTGGGATCGGCACACCTAAATCAAATTGAACCATAGTTCTTCTCATCTTGGTGGGTCATGGGTTCGAGTTCTACTTGTTACCTACATGAAGCCTCATTTCTGTCATTCAAGTGACATTCTTTCTGCAACATGGTCAAGGTCTGTCCGGAAAGTAATGTCACCATTTATTTACATAATGTGGATTAGCATTATTCAAACTATTGCATCGATCCATCTTTGGCAGCATGATTTCCAATCTGCAAAGGCATCCTGGAAGGTCTGTGCTGGCAATGCGTTTAAAGCCATTTCAAAAGCTGCTTTCACCACGTCAATTGTTCTGTAACGATGTCCTTTCAGGCAGAATTTCGAACGGGGAAACAAAAAGAAGCCTGAGGGAGCCAAGTCCGGACTGTAGGATGGCAGAATTGCCACGTTAGATTTGACCAGGTAATTGGTCACGCCCAGGACAGTGTGGGCTGGCGCGTTGTCATGATACAGTATCCAATCACCGCTGATATCACCACGCACTGAATCCTTGCTCTCTCTCAGTCTGTTGAGGACTTGTACGTGAAATTTAGACTTGTTTCCTGAGACACAAACTCATGGTGAACGATCCGCCTAATGTCAGAAAATACAATGAGCATGGTGTTTTGCGACGTCGACGTGTGCCAATTGCCTCTTTGTTTTGGTGTCGTATTGTCTCATCACCCATGATAATATTACCCAAAGCATCATTTTTACACAATCCCAAAACGTTTTGACAAATTTTCACTTAGCGAGAGTTCAAAAAAAAAAAAAATCTTGGGACAATTTTCCCGCACACTTGACTCATGTGGAAATTCTTGCTCACAATGACGATAGTTTTTGAAATATTTAACACGTCGAAATCGAACATGTTTTAGTGGTGGTTCTTGAAGGAAGTCACATCAGTCAATATTTATAATTAAATAGAGTTTTTTTTTTTTGATTAAAGAATAGAAACTGTTTTCTTCATTTTCTATTTTACAATATTCAGTCTATATCCATCTTGTGTTTGTCATTTTCTCATGTTCAATTTGTTGTGTATGAAAGTTATAAATATTTATTTTATTAATTTATCGAATTTCTAATTTCTCGATTTATATAGCTTTCCATTTATGTATTTCTATGCCAATAAATAATGTTCTATTTTGTTTAAAATCCTATTAGTTTCTCTCTTTTAAACTGCTTTTATCACTTTTTTTTTAATGTATTTGTTTCTTTAATTTCTTATTTTATTTTTTAATGAATACTGGTGATACGATGGAATGAATCTTGATTCTATTGCAGAGAGAATAGGAAGAAAATGAAATCATCCAGTTTAACGTCCCACTTTTTTTTTCTTTCTTTCCTTCTTGAACTTCAGGCTAAAAGTAAGGGGTAAGTCAAGTGAATGATGATGATGAAAAATTTGGTGGAATGAGAATGTGTGTGAAATCCCACGGACACGATATTGTTGACCACAAATTTACTTGTGTGGGTATCGAAGTAAGCGCTTTAGCACTGAGCCTGCCACATTTGGAAGAAAATGAAGTAACATGTAGCGAAGGGCCATGCTACGTTGAGAATAGTAGTCCTCGTTCGATCACCAAAGTGAAGCAGTGTTAGTACTTGGATAGATGGACTGCTTGGATATATCACGTTCTGTAGTTTTCGTATGAATCAGGATATTTATCTGTAACAAGTCAGAGTGGTAAATGTTTCAGTTTTACACGCACGGCACAGTTTAAAGGCTACACAAGACGGATGATTATGAAAGTCTGAGTAACACCCACAACTACAAACCGAAACCATAGTAGTGGGCACTCTACCACTGAGCTTGCCAACTAGTGTCTACGTTTGAATTGTTTTATTCCGGGACAGCGCGAACGCAGTCCCGACTAACAAAAATTACGCGCCCGAGATACCCACGTTTGGGGTATTCGCGGGGGTCAACCCAACCGAAGTGCAATGGAAGGATCTCACCCCGGGGGAACCGCCTTGCTGATCACGGTAGCCCCTACGCCAGGTAAGTATGCTCATGAAATCCAAGTCATTTGCCCAATCAAACTGCCTCACCGAATCGACAGTAAGAGGTTACAATTTTACCACAAACATAGATGTGTTTTCTGCACTAGTACTCTTTTTAATGTAGGCAGAAAAGTCACTAGGAAATAGAAAACACAGAAAATAGAAGCATTTTTATATTATGACGAGAAATTACCTGCCTGCACTCGGTTACTACCATCGGTGAGCAATCTACTGCCATCTGTTGGCATTTCTTCTTGTTTTACGTCTTGAACATGGGCACAACTGAGAGGAATAAAATGATTATGGTATAGTTTACAGCTATTTATGTTTCGAAATGTACGTATATGTAGTTGGTTGTGCTTTCTTGAAGATATTTGATGCCTATTTCCAACTGTGTAACGCAAACCGAAACTGTTCTATCTGTGAGCGCACTATTGCTATGCAACAATTTTCTGGCTGTTTACAATACGAAAACAATAACATTTAACAATGGAATGATTGGTAAATAATCCATGAAAAGCTGATGAAACATTGAGATAGCTTTAATAAATGTAATTTTCCGATTTTCATGCAATATATACTGGATGTTGTGAATGGCACCAACATGGCGGATGGGTTGCGTAGCAGCTATGTATGTATAGGGACTTGTTAAATACATGCTAGTAGTGCAATTTCAAATCGAGATAGAACCGCAAATTACACAAGCATGAAAATGAAAGCACTTATTGGAACCAAATAGCAGCGTCTAAGATTTACATTTATTTGGGCCATATCTATTTTGGATTGAATGAAAGGTGTCTAACACCACTAACTCTCACCCCAGCTGTTGAAACATTGATAATATAAACCGGAAAACCGCGTGCTCTCGTCATCGCTTCTCGGCCTTTTGGCTAAGATCAAAGTGTAGTATCTGTTCTTATCAGCTTAATATCTGATACGACCCACATTGTGGGTCCAGAATATTAAACTGATTTTTGGACTGAGGTGAGGTGGTTGTGGCTTGCCACACCCTCACCACGTGTCGGCCCAGCATTGCAGTACAGTTGGGATCGGCACACCTAAATCAAATTGAACCATAGTTCTTCTCATCTTGGTGGGTCATGGGTTCGAGTTCTACTTGTTACCTACATGAAGCCTCATTTCTGTCATTCAAGTGACATTCTTTCTGCAACATGGTCAAGGTCTGTCCGGAAAGTAATGTCACCATTTATTTACATAATGTGGATTAGCATTATTCAAACTATTGCATCGATCCATCTTTGGCAGCATGATTTCCAATCTGCAAAGGCATCCTGGAAGGTCTGTGCTGGCAATGCGTTTAAAGCCATTTCAAAAGCTGCTTTCACCACGTCAATTGTTCTGTAACGATGTCCTTTCAGGCAGAATTTCGAACGGGGAAACAAAAAGAAGCCTGAGGGAGCCAAGTCCGGACTGTAGGATGGCAGAATTGCCACGTTAGATTTGACCAGGTAATTGGTCACGCCCAGGACAGTGTGGGCTGGCGCGTTGTCATGATACAGTATCCAATCACCGCTGATATCACCACGCACTGAATCCTTGCTCTCTCTCAGTCTGTTGAGGACTTGTACGTGAAATTTAGACTTGTTTCCTGAGACACAAACTCATGGTGAACGATCCGCCTAATGTCAGAAAATACAATGAGCATGGTTTTTTGCGACGTCGACGTGTGCCAATTGCCTCTTTGTTTTGGTGTCGTATTGTCTCATCACCCATGATAATATTACCCAAAGCATCATTTTTACACAATCCCAAAACGTTTTGACAAATTTTCACTTAGCGAGAGTTCAAAAAAAAAAAAAATCTTGGGACAATTTTCCCGCACACTTGACTCATGTGGAAATTCTTGCTCACAATGACGATAGTTTTTGAAATATTTAACACGTCGAAATCGAACATGTTTTAGTGGTGGTTCTTGAAGGAAGTCACATCAGTCAATATTTATAATTAAATAGAGTTTTTTTTTTTTGATTAAAGAATAGAAACTGTTTTCTTCATTTTCTATTTTACAATATTCAGTCTATATCCATCTTGTGTTTGTCATTTTCTCATGTTCAATTTGTTGTGTATGAAAGTTATAAATATTTATTTTATTAATTTATCGAATTTCTAATTTCTCGATTTATATAGCTTTCCATTTATGTATTTCTATGCCAATAAATAATGTTCTATTTTGTTTAAAATCCTATTAGTTTCTCTCTTTTAAACTGCTTTTA
The DNA here is from genome assembly GCF_964235325.1 of Thermobia domestica. Classification (NCBI taxonomy): domain Eukaryota; kingdom Metazoa; phylum Arthropoda; class Insecta; order Zygentoma; family Lepismatidae; genus Thermobia; species Thermobia domestica. Next base: position 18,347 of record NW_027656442.1, read on the forward strand.
TCACTTTTTTTTTAATGTATTTGTTTCTTTAATTTCTTATTTTATTTTTTAATGAATACTGGTGATACGATGGAATGAATCTTGATTCTATTGCAGAGAGAATAGGAAGAAAATGAAATCATCCAGTTTAACGTCCCACTTTTTTTTTCTTTCTTTCCTTCTTGAACTTCAGGCTAAAAGTAAGGGGTAAGTCAAGTGAATGATGATGATGAAAAATTTGGTGGAATGAGAATGTGTGTGAAATCCCACGGACACGATATTGTTGACCACAAATTTACTTGTGTGGGTATCGAAGTAAGCGCTTTAGCACTGAGCCTGCCACATTTGGAAGAAAATGAAGTAACATGTAGCGAAGGGCCATGCTACGTTGAGAATAGTAGTCCTCGTTCGATCACCAAAGTGAAGCAGTGTTAGTACTTGGATAGATGGACTGCTTGGATATATCACGTTCTGTAGTTTTCGTATGAATCAGGATATTTATCTGTAACAAGTCAGAGTGGTAAATGTTTCAGTTTTACACGCACGGCACAGTTTAAAGGCTACACAAGACGGATGATTATGAAAGTCTGAGTAACACCCACAACTACAAACCGAAACCATAGTAGTGGGCACTCTACCACTGAGCTTGCCAACTAGTGTCTACGTTTGAATTGTTTTATTCCGGGACAGCGCGAACGCAGTCCCGACTAACAAAAATTACGCGCCCGAGATACCCACGTTTGGGGTATTCGCGGGGGTCAACCCAACCGAAGTGCAATGGAAGGATCTCACCCCGGGGGAACCGCCTTGCTGATCACGGTAGCCCCTACGCCAGGTAAGTATGCTCATGAAATCCAAGTCATTTGCCCAATCAAACTGCCTCACCGAATCGACAGTAAGAGGTTACAATTTTACCACAAACATAGATGTGTTTTCTGCACTAGTACTCTTTTTAATGTAGGCAGAAAAGTCACTAGGAAATAGAAAACACAGAAAATAGAAGCATTTTTATATTATGACGAGAAATTACCTGCCTGCACTCGGTTACTACCATCGGTGAGCAATCTACTGCCATCTGTTGGCATTTCTTCTTGTTTTACGTCTTGAACATGGGCACAACTGAGAGGAATAAAATGATTATGGTATAGTTTACAGCTATTTATGTTTCGAAATGTACGTATATGTAGTTGGTTGTGCTTTCTTGAAGATATTTGATGCCTATTTCCAACTGTGTAACGCAAACCGAAACTGTTCTATCTGTGAGCGCACTATTGCTATGCAACAATTTTCTGGCTGTTTACAATACGAAAACAATAACATTTAACAATGGAATGATTGGTAAATAATCCATGAAAAGCTGATGAAACATTGAGATAGCTTTAATAAATGTAATTTTCCGATTTTCATGCAATATATACTGGATGTTGTGAATGGCACCAACATGGCGGATGGGTTGCGTAGCAGCTATGTATGTATAGGGACTTGTTAAATACATGCTAGTAGTGCAATTTCAAATCGAGATAGAACCGCAAATTACACAAGCATGAAAATGAAAGCACTTATTGGAACCAAATAGCAGCGTCTAAGATTTACATTTATTTGGGCCATATCTATTTTGGATTGAATGAAAGGTGTCTAACACCACTAACTCTCACCCCAGCTGTTGAAACATTGATAATATAAACCGGAAAACCGCGTGCTCTCGTCATCGCTTCTCGGCCTTTTGGCTAAGATCAAAGTGTAGTATCTGTTCTTATCAGCTTAATATCTGATACGACCCACATTGTGGGTCCAGAATATTAAACTGATTTTTGGACTGAGGTGAGGTGGTTGTGGCTTGCCACACCCTCACCACGTGTCGGCCCAGCATTGCAGTACAGTTGGGATCGGCACACCTAAATCAAATTGAACCATAGTTCTTCTCATCTTGGTGGGTCATGGGTTCGAGTTCTACTTGTTACCTACATGAAGCCTCATTTCTGTCATTCAAGTGACATTCTTTCTGCAACATGGTCAAGGTCTGTCCGGAAAGTAATGTCACCATTTATTTACATAATGTGGATTAGCATTATTCAAACTATTGCATCGATCCATCTTTGGCAGCATGATTTCCAATCTGCAAAGGCATCCTGGAAGGTCTGTGCTGGCAATGCGTTTAAAGCCATTTCAAAAGCTGCTTTCACCACGTCAATTGTTCTGTAACGATGTCCTTTCAGGCAGAATTTCGAACGGGGAAACAAAAAGAAGCCTGAGGGAGCCAAGTCCGGACTGTAGGATGGCAGAATTGCCACGTTAGATTTGACCAGGTAATTGGTCACGCCCAGGACAGTGTGGGCTGGCGCGTTGTCATGATACAGTATCCAATCACCGCTGATATCACCACGCACTGAATCCTTGCTCTCTCTCAGTCTGTTGAGGACTTGTACGTGAAATTTAGACTTGTTTCCTGAGACACAAACTCATGGTGAACGATCCGCCTAATGTCAGAAAATACAATGAGCATGGTGTTTTGCGACGTCGACGTGTGCCAATTGCCTCTTTGTTTTGGTGTCGTATTGTCTCATCACCCATGATAATATTACCCAAAGCATCATTTTTACACAATCCCAAAACGTTTTGACAAATTTTCACTTAGCGAGAGTTCAAAAAAAAAAAAAAATCTTGGGACAATTTTCCCGCACACTTGACTCATGTGGAAATTCTTGCTCACAATGACGATAGTTTTTGAAATATTTAACACGTCGAAATCGAACATGTTTTAGTGGTGGTTCTTGAAGGAAGTCACATCAGTCAATATTTATAATTAAATAGAGTTTTTTTTTTTTGATTAAAGAATAGAAACTGTTTTCTTCATTTTCTATTTTACAATATTCAGTCTATATCCATCTTGTGTTTGTCATTTTCTCATGTTCAATTTGTTGTGTATGAAAGTTATAAATATTTATTTTATTAATTTATCGAATTTCTAATTTCTCGATTTATATAGCTTTCCATTTATGTATTTCTATGCCAATAAATAATGTTCTATTTTGTTTAAAATCCTATTAGTTTCTCTCTTTTAAACTGCTTTTATCACTTTTTTTTTAATGTATTTGTTTCTTTAATTTCTTATTTTATTTTTTAATGAATACTGGTGATACGATGGAATGAATCTTGATTCTATTGCAGAGAGAATAGGAAGAAAATGAAATCATCCAGTTTAACGTCCCACTTTTTTTTTCTTTCTTTCCTTCTTGAACTTCAGGCTAAAAGTAAGGGGTAAGTCAAGTGAATGATGATGATGAAAAATTTGGTGGAATGAGAATGTGTGTGAAATCCCACGGACACGATATTGTTGACCACAAATTTACTTGTGTGGGTATCGAAGTAAGCGCTTTAGCACTGAGCCTGCCACATTTGGAAGAAAATGAAGTAACATGTAGCGAAGGGCCATGCTACGTTGAGAATAGTAGTCCTCGTTCGATCACCAAAGTGAAGCAGTGTTAGTACTTGGATAGATGGACTGCTTGGATATATCACGTTCTGTAGTTTTCGTATGAATCAGGATATTTATCTGTAACAAGTCAGAGTGGTAAATGTTTCAGTTTTACACGCACGGCACAGTTTAAAGGCTACACAAGACGGATGATTATGAAAGTCTGAGTAACACCCACAACTACAAACCGAAACCATAGTAGTGGGCACTCTACCACTGAGCTTGCCAACTAGTGTCTACGTTTGAATTGTTTTATTCCGGGACAGCGCGAACGCAGTCCCGACTAACAAAAATTACGCGCCCGAGATACCCACGTTTGGGGTATTCGCGGGGGTCAACCCAACCGAAGTGCAATGGAAGGATCTCACCCCGGGGGAACCGCCTTGCTGATCACGGTAGCCCCTACGCCAGGTAAGTATGCTCATGAAATCCAAGTCATTTGCCCAATCAAACTGCCTCACCGAATCGACAGTAAGAGGTTACAATTTTACCACAAACATAGATGTGTTTTCTGCACTAGTACTCTTTTTAATGTAGGCAGAAAAGTCACTAGGAAATAGAAAACACAGAAAATAGAAGCATTTTTATATTATGACGAGAAATTACCTGCCTGCACTCGGTTACTACCATCGGTGAGCAATCTACTGCCATCTGTTGGCATTTCTTCTTGTTTTACGTCTTGAACATGGGCACAACTGAGAGGAATAAAATGATTATGGTATAGTTTACAGCTATTTATGTTTCGAAATGTACGTATATGTAGTTGGTTGTGCTTTCTTGAAGATATTTGATGCCTATTTCCAACTGTGTAACGCAAACCGAAACTGTTCTATCTGTGAGCGCACTATTGCTATGCAACAATTTTCTGGCTGTTTACAATACGAAAACAATAACATTTAACAATGGAATGATTGGTAAATAATCCATGAAAAGCTGATGAAACATTGAGATAGCTTTAATAAATGTAATTTTCCGATTTTCATGCAATATATACTGGATGTTGTGAATGGCACCAACATGGCGGATGGGTTGCGTAGCAGCTATGTATGTATAGGGACTTGTTAAATACATGCTAGTAGTGCAATTTCAAATCGAGATAGAACCGCAAATTACACAAGCATGAAAATGAAAGCACTTATTGGAACCAAATAGCAGCGTCTAAGATTTACATTTATTTGGGCCATATCTATTTTGGATTGAATGAAAGGTGTCTAACACCACTAACTCTCACCCCAGCTGTTGAAACATTGATAATATAAACCGGAAAACCGCGTGCTCTCGTCATCGCTTCTCGGCCTTTTGGCTAAGATCAAAGTGTAGTATCTGTTCTTATCAGCTTAATATCTGATACGACCCACATTGTGGGTCCAGAATATTAAACTGATTTTTGGACTGAGGTGAGGTGGTTGTGGCTTGCCACACCCTCACCACGTGTCGGCCCAGCATTGCAGTACAGTTGGGATCGGCACACCTAAATCAAATTGAACCATAGTTCTTCTCATCTTGGTGGGTCATGGGTTCGAGTTCTACTTGTTACCTACATGAAGCCTCATTTCTGTCATTCAAGTGACATTCTTTCTGCAACATGGTCAAGGTCTGTCCGGAAAGTAATGTCACCATTTATTTACATAATGTGGATTAGCATTATTCAAACTATTGCATCGATCCATCTTTGGCAGCATGATTTCCAATCTGCAAAGGCATCCTGGAAGGTCTGTGCTGGCAATGCGTTTAAAGCCATTTCAAAAGCTGCTTTCACCACGTCAATTGTTCTGTAACGATGTCCTTTCAGGCAGAATTTCGAACGGGGAAACAAAAAGAAGCCTGAGGGAGCCAAGTCCGGACTGTAGGATGGCAGAATTGCCACGTTAGATTTGACCAGGTAATTGGTCACGCCCAGGACAGTGTGGGCTGGCGCGTTGTCATGATACAGTATCCAATCACCGCTGATATCACCACGCACTGAATCCTTGCTCTCTCTCAGTCTGTTGAGGACTTGTACGTGAAATTTAGACTTGTTTCCTGAGACACAAACTCATGGTGAACGATCCGCCTAATGTCAGAAAATACAATGAGCATGGTGTTTTGCGACGTCGACGTGTGCCAATTGCCTCTTTGTTTTGGTGTCGTATTGTCTCATCACCCATGATAATATTACCCAAAGCATCATTTTTACACAATCCCAAAACGTTTTGACAAATTTTCACTTAGCGAGAGTTCAAAAAAAAAAAAAAATCTTGGGACAATTTTCCCGCACACTTGACTCATGTGGAAATTCTTGCTCACAATGACGATAGTTTTTGAAATATTTAACACGTCGAAATCGAACATGTTTTAGTGGTGGTTCTTGAAGGAAGTCACATCAGTCAATATTTATAATTAAATAGAGTTTTTTTTTTTTGATTAAAGAATAGAAACTGTTTTCTTCATTTTCTATTTTACAATATTCAGTCTATATCCATCTTGTGTTTGTCATTTTCTCATGTTCAATTTGTTGTGTATGAAAGTTATAAATATTTATTTTATTAATTTATCGAATTTCTAATTTCTCGATTTATATAGCTTTCCATTTATGTATTTCTATGCCAATAAATAATGTTCTATTTTGTTTAAAATCCTATTAGTTTCTCTCTTTTAAACTGCTTTTATCACTTTTTTTTTAATGTATTTGTTTCTTTAATTTCTTATTTTATTTTTTAATGAATACTGGTGATACGATGGAATGAATCTTGATTCTATTGCAGAGAGAATAGGAAGAAAATGAAATCATCCAGTTTAACGTCCCACTTTTTTTTTCTTTCTTTCCTTCTTGAACTTCAGGCTAAAAGTAAGGGGTAAGTCAAGTGAATGATGATGATGAAAAATTTGGTGGAATGAGAATGTGTGTGAAATCCCACGGACACGATATTGTTGACCACAAATTTACTTGTGTGGGTATCGAAGTAAGCGCTTTAGCACTGAGCCTGCCACATTTGGAAGAAAATGAAGTAACATGTAGCGAAGGGCCATGCTACGTTGAGAATAGTAGTCCTCGTTCGATCACCAAAGTGAAGCAGTGTTAGTACTTGGATAGATGGACTGCTTGGATATATCACGTTCTGTAGTTTTCGTATGAATCAGGATATTTATCTGTAACAAGTCAGAGTGGTAAATGTTTCAGTTTTACACGCACGGCACAGTTTAAAGGCTACACAAGACGGATGATTATGAAAGTCTGAGTAACACCCACAACTACAAACCGAAACCATAGTAGTGGGCACTCTACCACTGAGCTTGCCAACTAGTGTCTACGTTTGAATTGTTTTATTCCGGGACAGCGCGAACGCAGTCCCGACTAACAAAAATTACGCGCCCGAGATACCCACGTTTGGGGTATTCGCGGGGGTCAACCCAACCGAAGTGCAATGGAAGGATCTCACCCCGGGGGAACCGCCTTGCTGATCACGGTAGCCCCTACGCCAGGTAAGTATGCTCATGAAATCCAAGTCATTTGCCCAATCAAACTGCCTCACCGAATCGACAGTAAGAGGTTACAATTTTACCACAAACATAGATGTGTTTTCTGCACTAGTACTCTTTTTAATGTAGGCAGAAAAGTCACTAGGAAATAGAAAACACAGAAAATAGAAGCATTTTTATATTATGACGAGAAATTACCTGCCTGCACTCGGTTACTACCATCGGTGAGCAATCTACTGCCATCTGTTGGCATTTCTTCTTGTTTTACGTCTTGAACATGGGCACAACTGAGAGGAATAAAATGATTATGGTATAGTTTACAGCTATTTATGTTTCGAAATGTACGTATATGTAGTTGGTTGTGCTTTCTTGAAGATATTTGATGCCTATTTCCAACTGTGTAACGCAAACCGAAACTGTTCTATCTGTGAGCGCACTATTGCTATGCAACAATTTTCTGGCTGTTTACAATACGAAAACAATAACATTTAACAATGGAATGATTGGTAAATAATCCATGAAAAGCTGATGAAACATTGAGATAGCTTTAATAAATGTAATTTTCCGATTTTCATGCAATATATACTGGATGTTGTGAATGGCACCAACATGGCGGATGGGTTGCGTAGCAGCTATGTATGTATAGGGACTTGTTAAATACATGCTAGTAGTGCAATTTCAAATCGAGATAGAACCGCAAATTACACAAGCATGAAAATGAAAGCACTTATTGGAACCAAATAGCAGCGTCTAAGATTTACATTTATTTGGGCCATATCTATTTTGGATTGAATGAAAGGTGTCTAACACCACTAACTCTCACCCCAGCTGTTGAAACATTGATAATATAAACCGGAAAACCGCGTGCTCTCGTCATCGCTTCTCGGCCTTTTGGCTAAGATCAAAGTGTAGTATCTGTTCTTATCAGCTTAATATCTGATACGACCCACATTGTGGGTCCAGAATATTAAACTGATTTTTGGACTGAGGTGAGGTGGTTGTGGCTTGCCACACCCTCACCACGTGTCGGCCCAGCATTGCAGTACAGTTGGGATCGGCACACCTAAATCAAATTGAACCATAGTTCTTCTCATCTTGGTGGGTCATGGGTTCGAGTTCTACTTGTTACCTACATGAAGCCTCATTTCTGTCATTCAAGTGACATTCTTTCTGCAACATGGTCAAGGTCTGTCCGGAAAGTAATGTCACCATTTATTTACATAATGTGGATTAGCATTATTCAAACTATTGCATCGATCCATCTTTGGCAGCATGATTTCCAATCTGCAAAGGCATCCTGGAAGGTCTGTGCTGGCAATGCGTTTAAAGCCATTTCAAAAGCTGCTTTCACCACGTCAATTGTTCTGTAACGATGTCCTTTCAGGCAGAATTTCGAACGGGGAAACAAAAAGAAGCCTGAGGGAGCCAAGTCCGGACTGTAGGATGGCAGAATTGCCACGTTAGATTTGACCAGGTAATTGGTCACGCCCAGGACAGTGTGGGCTGGCGCGTTGTCATGATACAGTATCCAATCACCGCTGATATCACCACGCACTGAATCCTTGCTCTCTCTCAGTCTGTTGAGGACTTGTACGTGAAATTTAGACTTGTTTCCTGAGACACAAACTCATGGTGAACGATCCGCCTAATGTCAGAAAATACAATGAGCATGGTGTTTTGCGACGTCGACGTGTGCCAATTGCCTCTTTGTTTTGGTGTCGTATTGTCTCATCACCCATGATAATATTACCCAAAGCATCATTTTTACACAATCCCAAAACGTTTTGACAAATTTTCACTTAGCGAGAGTTCAAAAAAAAAAAAAAATCTTGGGACAATTTTCCCGCACACTTGACTCATGTGGAAATTCTTGCTCACAATGACGATAGTTTTTGAAATATTTAACACGTCGAAATCGAACATGTTTTAGTGGTGGTTCTTGAAGGAAGTCACATCAGTCAATATTTATAATTAAATAGAGTTTTTTTTTTTTGATTAAAGAATAGAAACTGTTTTCTTCATTTTCTATTTTACAATATTCAGTCTATATCCATCTTGTGTTTGTCATTTTCTCATGTTCAATTTGTTGTGTATGAAAGTTATAAATATTTATTTTATTAATTTATCGAATTTCTAATTTCTCGATTTATATAGCTTTCCATTTATGTATTTCTATGCCAATAAATAATGTTCTATTTTGTTTAAAATCCTATTAGTTTCTCTCTTTTAAACTGCTTTTATCACTTTTTTTTTAATGTATTTGTTTCTTTAATTTCTTATTTTATTTTTTAATGAATACTGGTGATACGATGGAATGAATCTTGATTCTATTGCAGAGAGAATAGGAAGAAAATGAAATCATCCAGTTTAACGTCCCACTTTTTTTTTCTTTCTTTCCTTCTTGAACTTCAGGCTAAAAGTAAGGGGTAAGTCAAGTGAATGATGATGATGAAAAATTTGGTGGAATGAGAATGTGTGTGAAATCCCACGGACACGATATTGTTGACCACAAATTTACTTGTGTGGGTATCGAAGTAAGCGCTTTAGCACTGAGCCTGCCACATTTGGAAGAAAATGAAGTAACATGTAGCGAAGGGCCATGCTACGTTGAGAATAGTAGTCCTCGTTCGATCACCAAAGTGAAGCAGTGTTAGTACTTGGATAGATGGACTGCTTGGATATATCACGTTCTGTAGTTTTCGTATGAATCAGGATATTTATCTGTAACAAGTCAGAGTGGTAAATGTTTCAGTTTTACACGCACGGCACAGTTTAAAGGCTACACAAGACGGATGATTATGAAAGTCTGAGTAACACCCACAACTACAAACCGAAACCATAGTAGTGGGCACTCTACCACTGAGCTTGCCAACTAGTGTCTACGTTTGAATTGTTTTATTCCGGGACAGCGCGAACGCAGTCCCGACTAACAAAAATTACGCGCCCGAGATACCCACGTTTGGGGTATTCGCGGGGGTCAACCCAACCGAAGTGCAATGGAAGGATCTCACCCCGGGGGAACCGCCTTGCTGATCACGGTAGCCCCTACGCCAGGTAAGTATGCTCATGAAATCCAAGTCATTTGCCCAATCAAACTGCCTCACCGAATCGACAGTAAGAGGTTACAATTTTACCACAAACATAGATGTGTTTTCTGCACTAGTACTCTTTTTAATGTAGGCAGAAAAGTCACTAGGAAATAGAAAACACAGAAAATAGAAGCATTTTTATATTATGACGAGAAATTACCTGCCTGCACTCGGTTACTACCATCGGTGAGCAATCTACTGCCATCTGTTGGCATTTCTTCTTGTTTTACGTCTTGAACATGGGCACAACTGAGAGGAATAAAATGATTATGGTATAGTTTACAGCTATTTATGTTTCGAAATGTACGTATATGTAGTTGGTTGTGCTTTCTTGAAGATATTTGATGCCTATTTCCAACTGTGTAACGCAAACCGAAACTGTTCTATCTGTGAGCGCACTATTGCTATGCAACAATTTTCTGGCTGTTTACAATACGAAAACAATAACATTTAACAATGGAATGATTGGTAAATAATCCATGAAAAGCTGATGAAACATTGAGATAGCTTTAATAAATGTAATTTTCCGATTTTCATGCAATATATACTGGATGTTGTGAATGGCACCAACATGGCGGATGGGTTGCGTAGCAGCTATGTATGTATAGGGACTTGTTAAATACATGCTAGTAGTGCAATTTCAAATCGAGATAGAACCGCAAATTACACAAGCATGAAAATGAAAGCACTTATTGGAACCAAATAGCAGCGTCTAAGATTTACATTTATTTGGGCCATATCTATTTTGGATTGAATGAAAGGTGTCTAACACCACTAACTCTCACCCCAGCTGTTGAAACATTGATAATATAAACCGGAAAACCGCGTGCTCTCGTCATCGCTTCTCGGCCTTTTGGCTAAGATCAAAGTGTAGTATCTGTTCTTATCAGCTTAATATCTGATACGACCCACATTGTGGGTCCAGAATATTAAACTGATTTTTGGACTGAGGTGAGGTGGTTGTGGCTTGCCACACCCTCACCACGTGTCGGCCCAGCATTGCAGTATAGTTGGGATCGGCACACCTAAATCAAATTGAACCATAGTTCTTCTCTCTCATCTTGGTGGGTCATGGGTTCGAGTTCTACTTGTTACCTACATGAAGCCTCATTTCTGTCATTCAAGTGACATTCTTTCTGCAACATGGTCAAGGTCTGTCCGGAAAGTAATGTCACCATTTATTTAGCATTATTCAAACTATTGTCCTCTTGCGTCGATCCATCTTTGGCAGCGTGATTTCCAATCTGCAAAGGCATCCTGGAAGGTCTGTGCTGGCAATGCGTTTAAAGCCATTTCAAAAGCTGCTTTCACCACGTCAATTGTTCTGTAACGATGTCCTTTCAGGCAGAATTTCAAACGGGGAAACAAAAAGAAGCCTGAGGGAGCCAAGTCCGGACTGTAGGATGGCAGAATTGCCACGTTAGATTTGACCAGGTAATTGGTCACGCCCAGGACAGTGTGGGCTGGCGCGTTGTCATGATACAGTATCCAATCACCGCTGATATCACCACGCACTGAATCCTTGCTCTCTCTCAGTCTGTTGAGGACTTGTACGTGAAATTTAGACTTGTTTCCTGAGACACAAACTCATGGTGAACGATCCGCCTAATGTCAGAAAATACAATGAGCATGGTGTTTTGCGACGTCGACGTGTGCCAATTGCCTCTTTGTTTTAGTGTCGTATTGGAATATCCATGTCTCATCAGCCATGATAATATTACCCAAAGCATCATTTTTACACAATCCCAAAACGTTTTGACAAATTTTCACTTAGCGAGAGTTCAAAAAAAAAAAAAAAAAATTCTTGGGACAATTTTCCCGCACACTTGACTCATGTGGAAATTCTTGCTCACAATGACGATAGTTTTTGAAATATTTAACACGTCGAAATCGAACATGTTTTAGTGGTGGTTCTTGAAGGAAGTCACATCAGTCAATATTTATAATTAAAGAGTGTTTTTTTTTTTTTGATTAAAGAATAGAAACTGTTTTCTTCATTTTCTATTTTACAATATTCAGTCTATATCCATCTTGTGTTTGTCATTTTCTCATGTTCAATTTGTTGTGTATGAAAGTTATAAATATTTATTTTATTAATTTATCGAATTTCTAATTTCTCGATTTATATAGCTTTCCATTTATGTATTTCTATGCCAATAAATAATGTTCTATTTTGTTTAAAATCCTATTAGTTTCTCTCTTTTAAACTACTTTTATCACTTTTTTTAATGTATTTGTTTCTTTAATTTCTTATTTTATTTTTTAATGAATACTGGTGATACGATGGAATGAATCTTGATTCTATTGCAGAGAGAATAGGAAGAAAATGAAATCATCCAGTTTAACGTCCCACTTTTTTTTTTCTTTCTTTCTTGAACTTCAGGCTAAAAGTAAGGGGTAAGTCAAGTGAATGATGATGATGAAAAATTTGGTGGAATGAGAATGTGTGTGAAATCCCACGGACACGATATTGTTGACCACAAATTTACTTGTGTGGGTATCGAAGTAAGCGCTTTAGCACTGAGCCTGCCACATTTGGAAGAAAATGAAGTAACATGTAGCGAAGGGCCATGCTACGTTGAGAATAGTAGTCCTCGTTCGATCACCAAAGTGAAGCAGTGTTAGTACTTGGATAGATGGACTGCTTGGATATATCACGTTCTGTAGTTTTCGTATGAATCAGGATATTTATCTGTAACAAGTCAGAGTGGTAAATGTTTCAGTTTTACACGCACGGCACAGTTTAAAGGCTACACAAGACGGATGATTATGAAAGTCTGAGTAACACCCACAACTACAAACCGAAACCATAGTAGTGGGCACTCTACCACTGAGCTTGCCAACTAGTGTCTACGTTTGAATTGTTTTATTCCGGGACAGCGCGAACGCAGTCCCGACTAACAAAAATTACGCGCCCGAGATACCCACGTTTGGGGTATTCGCGGGGGTCAACCCAACCGAAGTGCAATGGAAGGATCTCACCCCGGGGGAACCGCCTTGCTGATCACGGTAGCCCCTACGCCAGGTAAGTATGCTCATGAAATCCAAGTCATTTGCCCAATCAAACTGCCTCACCGAATCGACAGTGAGAGGTTACAATTTTACCACAAACATAGATGTGTTTTCTGCACTAGTACTCTTTTTAATGTAGGCAGAAAAGTCACTAGGAAATAGAAAACACAGAAAATAGAAGCATTTTTATATTATGACGAGAAATTACCTGCCTGCACTCGGTTACTACCATCGGTGAGCAATCTACTGCCATCTGTTGGCATTTCTTCTTGTTTTACGTCTTGAACATGGGCACAACTGAGAGGAATAAAATGATTATGGTATAGTTTACAGCTATTTATGTTTCGAAATGTACGTATATGTAGTTGGTTGTGCTTTCTTGAAGATATTTGATGCCTATTTCCAACTGTGTAACGCAAACCGAAACTGTTCTATCTGTGAGCGCACTATTGCTATGCAACAATTTTCTGGCTGTTTACAATACGAAAACAATAACATTTAACAATGGAATGATTGGTAAATAATCCATGAAAAGCTGATGAAACATTGAGATAGCTTTAATAAATGTAATTTTCCGATTTTCATGCAATATATACTGGATGTTGTGAATGGCACCAACATGGCGGATGGGTTGCGTAGCAGCTATGTATGTATAGGGACTTGTTAAATACATGCTAGTAGTGCAATTTCAAATCGAGATAGAACCGCAAATTAGACAAGCATGAAAATGAAAGCACTTATTGGAACCAAATAGCAGCGTCTAAGATTTACATTTATTTGGGCCATATCTATTTTGGATTGAATGAAAGGTGTCTAACACCACTAACTCTCACCCCAGCTGTTGAAACATTGATAATATAAACCGGAAAACCGCGTGCTCTCGTCATCGCTTCTCGGCCTTTTGGCTAAGATCAAAGTGTAGTATCTGTTCTTATCAGCTTAATATCTGATACGACCCACATTGTGGGTCCAGAATATTAAACTGATTTTTGGACTGAGGTGAGGTGGTTGTGGCTTGCCACACCCTCACCACGTGTCGGCCCAGCATTGCAGTATAGTTGGGATCGGCACACCTAAATCAAATTGAACCATAGTTCTTCTCTCTCATCTTGGTGGGTCATGGGTTCGAGTTCTACTTGTTACCTACATGAAGCCTCATTTCTGTCATTCAAGTGACATTCTTTCTGCAACATGGTCAAGGTCTGTCCGGAAAGTAATGTCACCATTTATTTAGCATTATTCAAACTATTGTCCTCTTGCGTCGATCCATCTTTGGCAGCGTGATTTCCAATCTGCAAAGGCATCCTGGAAGGTCTGTGCTGGCAATGCGTTTAAAGCCATTTCAAAAGCTGCTTTCACCACGTCAATTGTTCTGTAACGATGTCCTTTCAGGCAGAATTTCAAACGGGGAAACAAAAAGAAGCCTGAGGGAGCCAAGTCCGGACTGTAGGATGGCAGAATTGCCACGTTAGATTTGACCAGGTAATTGGTCACGCCCAGGACAGTGTGGGCTGGCGCGTTGTCATGATACAGTATCCAATCACCGCTGATATCACCACGCACTGAATCCTTGCTCTCTCTCAGTCTGTTGAGGACTTGTACGTGAAATTTAGACTTGTTTCCTGAGACACAAACTCATGGTGAACGATCCGCCTAATGTCAGAAAATACAATGAGCATGGTGTTTTGCGACGTCGACGTGTGCCAATTGCCTCTTTGTTTTAGTGTCGTATTGGAATATCCATGTCTCATCAGCCATGATAATATTACCCAAAGCATCATTTTTACACAATCCCAAAACGTTTTGACAAATTTTCACTTAGCGAGAGTTCAAAAAAAAAAAAAAAAAATTCTTGGGACAATTTTCCCGCACACTTGACTCATGTGGAAATTCTTGCTCACAATGACGATAGTTTTTGAAATATTTAACACGTCGAAATCGAACATGTTTTAGTGGTGGTTCTTGAAGGAAGTCACATCAGTCAATATTTATAATTAAAGAGTGTTTTTTTTTTTTTGATTAAAGAATAGAAACTGTTTTCTTCATTTTCTATTTTACAATATTCAGTCTATATCCATCTTGTGTTTGTCATTTTCTCATGTTCAATTTGTTGTGTATGAAAGTTATAAATATTTATTTTATTAATTTATCGAATTTCTAATTTCTCGATTTATATAGCTTTCCATTTATGTATTTCTATGCCAATAAATAATGTTCTATTTTGTTTAAAATCCTATTAGTTTCTCTCTTTTAAACTACTTTTATCACTTTTTTTAATGTATTTGTTTCTTTAATTTCTTATTTTATTTTTTAATGAATACTGGTGATACGATGGAATGAATCTTGATTCTATTGCAGAGAGAATAGGAAGAAAATGAAATCATCCAGTTTAACGTCCCACTTTTTTTTTTCTTTCTTTCTTGAACTTCAGGCTAAAAGTAAGGGGTAAGTCAAGTGAATGATGATGATGAAAAATTTGGTGGAATGAGAATGTGTGTGAAATCCCACGGACACGATATTGTTGACCACAAATTTACTTGTGTGGGTATCGAAGTAAGCGCTTTAGCACTGAGCCTGCCACATTTGGAAGAAAATGAAGTAACATGTAGCGAAGGGCCATGCTACGTTGAGAATAGTAGTCCTCGTTCGATCACCAAAGTGAAGCAGTGTTAGTACTTGGATAGATGGACTGCTTGGATATATCACGTTCTGTAGTTTTCGTATGAATCAGGATATTTATCTGTAACAAGTCAGAGTGGTAAATGTTTCAGTTTTACACGCACGGCACAGTTTAAAGGCTACACAAGACGGATGATTATGAAAGTCTGAGTAACACCCACAACTACAAACCGAAACCATAGTAGTGGGCACTCTACCACTGAGCTTGCCAACTAGTGTCTACGTTTGAATTGTTTTATTCCGGGACAGCGCGAACGCAGTCCCGACTAACAAAAATTACGCGCCCGAGATACCCACGTTTGGGGTATTCGCGGGGGTCAACCCAACCGAAGTGCAATGGAAGGATCTCACCCCGGGGGAACCGCCTTGCTGATCACGGTAGCCCCTACGCCAGGTAAGTATGCTCATGAAATCCAAGTCATTTGCCCAATCAAACTGCCTCACCGAATCGACAGTGAGAGGTTACAATTTTACCACAAACATAGATGTGTTTTCTGCACTAGTACTCTTTTTAATGTAGGCAGAAAAGTCACTAGGAAATAGAAAACACAGAAAATAGAAGCATTTTTATATTATGACGAGAAATTACCTGCCTGCACTCGGTTACTACCATCGGTGAGCAATCTACTGCCATCTGTTGGCATTTCTTCTTGTTTTACGTCTTGAACATGGGCACAACTGAGAGGAATAAAATGATTATGGTATAGTTTACAGCTATTTATGTTTCGAAATGTACGTATATGTAGTTGGTTGTGCTTTCTTGAAGATATTTGATGCCTATTTCCAACTGTGTAACGCAAACCGAAACTGTTCTATCTGTGAGCGCACTATTGCTATGCAACAATTTTCTGGCTGTTTACAATACGAAAACAATAACATTTAACAATGGAATGATTGGTAAATAATCCATGAAAAGCTGATGAAACATTGAGATAGCTTTAATAAATGTAATTTTCCGATTTTCATGCAATATATACTGGATGTTGTGAATGGCACCAACATGGCGGATGGGTTGCGTAGCAGCTATGTATGTATAGGGACTTGTTAAATACATGCTAGTAGTGCAATTTCAAATCGAGATAGAACCGCAAATTAGACAAGCATGAAAATGAAAGCACTTATTGGAACCAAATAGCAGCGTCTAAGATTTACATTTATTTGGGCCATATCTATTTTGGATTGAATGAAAGGTGTCTAACACCACTAACTCTCACCCCAGCTGTTGAAACATTGATAATATAAACCGGAAAACCGCGTGCTCTCGTCATCGCTTCTCGGCCTTTTGGCTAAGATCAAAGTGTAGTATCTGTTCTTATCAGCTTAATATCTGATACGACCCACATTGTGGGTCCAGAATATTAAACTGATTTTTGGACTGAGGTGAGGTGGTTGTGGCTTGCCACACCCTCACCACGTGTCGGCCCAGCATTGCAGTATAGTTGGGATCGGCACACCTAAATCAAATTGAACCATAGTTCTTCTCTCTCATCTTGGTGGGTCATGGGTTCGAGTTCTACTTGTTACCTACATGAAGCCTCATTTCTGTCATTCAAGTGACATTCTTTCTGCAACATGGTCAAGGTCTGTCCGGAAAGTAATGTCACCATTTATTTACATAATGTGGATTAGCATTATTCAAACTATTGCATCGATCCATCTTTGGCAGCATGATTTCCAATCTGCAAAGGCATCCTGGAAGGTCTGTGCTGGCAATGCGTTTAAAGCCATTTCAAAAGCTGCTTTCACCACGTCAATTGTTCTGTAACGATGTCCTTTCAGGCAGAATTTCGAACGGGGAAACAAAAAGAAGCCTGAGGGAGCCAAGTCCGGACTGTAGGATGGCAGAATTGCCACGTTAGATTTGACCAGGTAATTGGTCACGCCCAGGACAGTGTGGGCTGGCGCGTTGTCATGATACAGTATCCAATCACCGCTGATATCACCACGCACTGAATCCTTGCTCTCTCTCAGTCTGTTGAGGACTTGTACGTGAAATTTAGACTTGTTTCCTGAGACACAAACTCATGGTGAACGATCCGCCTAATGTCAGAAAATACAATGAGCATGGTGTTTTGCGACGTCGACGTGTGCCAATTGCCTCTTTGTTTTGGTGTCGTATTGTCTCATCACCCATGATAATATTACCCAAAGCATCATTTTTACACAATCCCAAAACGTTTTGACAAATTTTCACTTAGCGAGAGTTCAAAAAAAAAAAAAATCTTGGGACAATTTTCCCGCACACTTGACTCATGTGGAAATTCTTGCTCACAATGACGATAGTTTTTGAAATATTTAACACGTCGAAATCGAACATGTTTTAGTGGTGGTTCTTGAAGGAAGTCACATCAGTCAATATTTATAATTAAATAGAGTTTTTTTTTTTTGATTAAAGAATAGAAACTGTTTTCTTCATTTTCTATTTTACAATATTCAGTCTATATCCATCTTGTGTTTGTCATTTTCTCATGTTCAATTTGTTGTGTATGAAAGTTATAAATATTTATTTTATTAATTTATCGAATTTCTAATTTCTCGATTTATATAGCTTTCCATTTATGTATTTCTATGCCAATAAATAATGTTCTATTTTGTTTAAAATCCTATTAGTTTCTCTCTTTTAAACTGCTTTTATCACTTTTTTTTTTAATGTATTTGTTTCTTTAATTTCTTATTTTATTTTTTAATGAATACTGGTGATACGATGGAATGAATCTTGATTCTATTGCAGAGAGAATAGGAAGAAAATGAAATCATCCAGTTTAACGTCCCACTTTTTTTTTCTTTCTTTCCTTCTTGAACTTCAGGCTAAAAGTAAGGGGTAAGTCAAGTGAATGATGATGATGAAAAATTTGGTGGAATGAGAATGTGTGTGAAATCCCACGGACACGATATTGTTGACCACAAATTTACTTGTGTGGGTATCGAAGTAAGCGCTTTAGCACTGAGCCTGCCACATTTGGAAGAAAATGAAGTAACATGTAGCGAAGGGCCATGCTACGTTGAGAATAGTAGTCCTCGTTCGATCACCAAAGTGAAGCAGTGTTAGTACTTGGATAGATGGACTGCTTGGATATATCACGTTCTGTAGTTTTCGTATGAATCAGGATATTTATCTGTAACAAGTCAGAGTGGTAAATGTTTCAGTTTTACACGCACGGCACAGTTTAAAGGCTACACAAGACGGATGATTATGAAAGTCTGAGTAACACCCACAACTACAAACCGAAACCATAGTAGTGGGCACTCTACCACTGAGCTTGCCAACTAGTGTCTACGTTTGAATTGTTTTATTCCGGGACAGCGCGAACGCAGTCCCGACTAACAAAAATTACGCGCCCGAGATACCCACGTTTGGGGTATTCGCGGGGGTCAACCCAACCGAAGTGCAATGGAAGGATCTCACCCCGGGGGAACCGCCTTGCTGATCACGGTAGCCCCTACGCCAGGTAAGTATGCTCATGAAATCCAAGTCATTTGCCCAATCAAACTGCCTCACCGAATCGACAGTAAGAGGTTACAATTTTACCACAAACATAGATGTGTTTTCTGCACTAGTACTCTTTTTAATGTAGGCAGAAAAGTCACTAGGAAATAGAAAACACAGAAAATAGAAGCATTTTTATATTATGACGAGAAATTACCTGCCTGCACTCGGTTACTACCATCGGTGAGCAATCTACTGCCATCTGTTGGCATTTCTTCTTGTTTTACGTCTTGAACATGGGCACAACTGAGAGGAATAAAATGATTATGGTATAGTTTACAGCTATTTATGTTTCGAAATGTACGTATATGTAGTTGGTTGTGCTTTCTTGAAGATATTTGATGCCTATTTCCAACTGTGTAACGCAAACCGAAACTGTTCTATCTGTGAGCGCACTATTGCTATGCAACAATTTTCTGGCTGTTTACAATACGAAAACAATAACATTTAACAATGGAATGATTGGTAAATAATCCATGAAAAGCTGATGAAACATTGAGATAGCTTTAATAAATGTAATTTTCCGATTTTCATGCAATATATACTGGATGTTGTGAATGGCACCAACATGGCGGATGGGTTGCGTAGCAGCTATGTATGTATAGGGACTTGTTAAATACATGCTAGTAGTGCAATTTCAAATCGAGATAGAACCGCAAATTACACAAGCATGAAAATGAAAGCACTTATTGGAACCAAATAGCAGCGTCTAAGATTTACATTTATTTGGGCCATATCTATTTTGGATTGAATGAAAGGTGTCTAACACCACTAACTCTCACCCCAGCTGTTGAAACATTGATAATATAAACCGGAAAACCGCGTGCTCTCGTCATCGCTTCTCGGCCTTTTGGCTAAGATCAAAGTGTAGTATCTGTTCTTATCAGCTTAATATCTGATACGACCCACATTGTGGGTCCAGAATATTAAACTGATTTTTGGACTGAGGTGAGGTGGTTGTGGCTTGCCACACCCTCACCACGTGTCGGCCCAGCATTGCAGTATAGTTGGGATCGGCACACCTAAATCAAATTGAACCATAGTTCTTCTCTCTCATCTTGGTGGGTCATGGGTTCGAGTTCTACTTGTTACCTACATGAAGCCTCATTTCTGTCATTCAAGTGACATTCTTTCTGCAACATGGTCAAGGTCTGTCCGGAAAGTAATGTCACCATTTATTTAGCATTATTCAAACTATTGTCCTCTTGCGTCGATCCATCTTTGGCAGCGTGATTTCCAATCTGCAAAGGCATCCTGGAAGGTCTGTGCTGGCAATGCGTTTAAAGCCATTTCAAAAGCTGCTTTCACCACGTCAATTGTTCTGTAACGATGTCCTTTCAGGCAGAATTTCAAACGGGGAAACAAAAAGAAGCCTGAGGGAGCCAAGTCCGGACTGTAGGATGGCAGAATTGCCACGTTAGATTTGACCAGGTAATTGGTCACGCCCAGGACAGTGTGGGCTGGCGCGTTGTCATGATACAGTATCCAATCACCGCTGATATCACCACGCACTGAATCCTTGCTCTCTCTCAGTCTGTTGAGGACTTGTACGTGAAATTTAGACTTGTTTCCTGAGACACAAACTCATGGTGAACGATCCGCCTAATGTCAGAAAATACAATGAGCATGGTGTTTTGCGACGTCGACGTGTGCCAATTGCCTCTTTGTTTTGGTGTCGTATTGTCTCATCACCCATGATAATATTACCCAAAGCATCATTTTTACACAATCCCAAAACGTTTTGACAAATTTTCACTTAGCGAGAGTTCAAAAAAAAAAAAAATCTTGGGACAATTTTCCCGCACACTTGACTCATGTGGAAATTCTTGCTCACAATGACGATAGTTTTTGAAATATTTAACACGTCGAAATCGAACATGTTTTAGTGGTGGTTCTTGAAGGAAGTCACATCAGTCAATATTTATAATTAAATAGAGTTTTTTTTTTTTGATTAAAGAATAGAAACTGTTTTCTTCATTTTCTATTTTACAATATTCAGTCTATATCCATCTTGTGTTTGTCATTTTCTCATGTTCAATTTGTTGTGTATGAAAGTTATAAATATTTATTTTATTAATTTATCGAATTTCTAATTTCTCGATTTATATAGCTTTCCATTTATGTATTTCTATGCCAATAAATAATGTTCTATTTTGTTTAAAATCCTATTAGTTTCTCTCTTTTAAACTGCTTTTATCACTTTTTTTTTTAATGTATTTGTTTCTTTAATTTCTTATTTTATTTTTTAATGAATACTGGTGATACGATGGAATGAATCTTGATTCTATTGCAGAGAGAATAGGAAGAAAATGAAATCATCCAGTTTAACGTCCCACTTTTTTTTTCTTTCTTTCCTTCTTGAACTTCAGGCTAAAAGTAAGGGGTAAGTCAAGTGAATGATGATGATGAAAAATTTGGTGGAATGAGAATGTGTGTGAAATCCCACGGACACGATATTGTTGACCACAAATTTACTTGTGTGGGTATCGAAGTAAGCGCTTTAGCACTGAGCCTGCCACATTTGGAAGAAAATGAAGTAACATGTAGCGAAGGGCCATGCTACGTTGAGAATAGTAGTCCTCGTTCGATCACCAAAGTGAAGCAGTGTTAGTACTTGGATAGATGGACTGCTTGGATATATCACGTTCTGTAGTTTTCGTATGAATCAGGATATTTATCTGTAACAAGTCAGAGTGGTAAATGTTTCAGTTTTACACGCACGGCACAGTTTAAAGGCTACACAAGACGGATGATTATGAAAGTCTGAGTAACACCCACAACTACAAACCGAAACCATAGTAGTGGGCACTCTACCACTGAGCTTGCCAACTAGTGTCTACGTTTGAATTGTTTTATTCCGGGACAGCGCGAACGCAGTCCCGACTAACAAAAATTACGCGCCCGAGATACCCACGTTTGGGGTATTCGCGGGGGTCAACCCAACCGAAGTGCAATGGAAGGATCTCACCCCGGGGGAACCGCCTTGCTGATCACGGTAGCCCCTACGCCAGGTAAGTATGCTCATGAAATCCAAGTCATTTGCCCAATCAAACTGCCTCACCGAATCGACAGTAAGAGGTTACAATTTTACCACAAACATAGATGTGTTTTCTGCACTAGTACTCTTTTTAATGTAGGCAGAAAAGTCACTAGGAAATAGAAAACACAGAAAATAGAAGCATTTTTATATTATGACGAGAAATTACCTGCCTGCACTCGGTTACTACCATCGGTGAGCAATCTACTGCCATCTGTTGGCATTTCTTCTTGTTTTACGTCTTGAACATGGGCACAACTGAGAGGAATAAAATGATTATGGTATAGTTTACAGCTATTTATGTTTCGAAATGTACGTATATGTAGTTGGTTGTGCTTTCTTGAAGATATTTGATGCCTATTTCCAACTGTGTAACGCAAACCGAAACTGTTCTATCTGTGAGCGCACTATTGCTATGCAACAATTTTCTGGCTGTTTACAATACGAAAACAATAACATTTAACAATGGAATGATTGGTAAATAATCCATGAAAAGCTGATGAAACATTGAGATAGCTTTAATAAATGTAATTTTCCGATTTTCATGCAATATATACTGGATGTTGTGAATGGCACCAACATGGCGGATGGGTTGCGTAGCAGCTATGTATGTATAGGGACTTGTTAAATACATGCTAGTAGTGCAATTTCAAATCGAGATAGAACCGCAAATTACACAAGCATGAAAATGAAAGCACTTATTGGAACCAAATAGCAGCGTCTAAGATTTACATTTATTTGGGCCATATCTATTTTGGATTGAATGAAAGGTGTCTAACACCACTAACTCTCACCCCAGCTGTTGAAACATTGATAATATAAACCGGAAAACCGCGTGCTCTCGTCATCGCTTCTCGGCCTTTTGGCTAAGATCAAAGTGTAGTATCTGTTCTTATCAGCTTAATCATCTCTAAACATTTTGATCTTGGTCTTTTGGCAAATATTCTCACATAGTGAGACTTATTCATCTGGGGGGTCTATGAGTGTGGATGGTGCTCTTCAAGCGCCGACATCGGCTACAGGTCCGAGCCACACGTGTTTAAATTGGCCGGGGGGGTGGTCGGTGTCGGTCGTGATAGGTGTCAGGGATCCCCCTAGTTTCTCCCCCATTGCAGGTGGGCGCTTTCGAGCTGCTACTGCTTGGGCGAGATAAACCGATGAACCCCTTTATTTCTAGTGAACGCAGATAGATAAATAGATCGAGGGCTCGCAACCCTTTGAGGTAATCAGCTACTGCTTGCGCGGAAAATTAATGGCATCCCGTAGTGGACTCTAGTTGCGACTTGTAAATTGATTGATTGGGAGAGTAATTGATAGTTGGGTATTGCAGTTGAGATATGCACACTCCTTGGTCGGTGTCGGTCTTGATAGGTCTTGGAGGCCCCTAGATCCTGGCGTATTGCAGGTGGGCTGAGGTAATCAGCTACTGCTTACGCAGGAGAAATTGATGACACCCCCATACTGAACTTTAGGTGTGCTTCGCCAGCTGACTAGTGAACCTGACCGTGAAAGTAATCGATAGACGGACGTTATACACACAATCATTGAGAAGGCGTATCCCAAGCCTGTTTAGATTTAGGAAACTGATATATACATAATTTATGACTCCTAACAGCCTAGGTTGAGAGAAAATGATAGCTAGACTGAATACCTATCACAGTAAACAACTCCCCTGTGCGAATTGATGTCTGATATACATTATGGAAAGAAATAGAAGGCGTATCCCTCCCCTAGAAAGGAGCGATAGCACGCTCATAGTAAGATTTCCGCCCCCCGACCACTTTAATTGCACTGAAAGAGGTTGTAGAGCGGCGTTCAAGTCTAAAACTTGGACGTCTGCGAGAGCCTCAGTGGAGCGGCATCTACTACGGGATCATAACATTAAGATTACTAACACCACTAACATATGTGGTAGATGTAATACTGAATTGGGGAGGAGACCGTCAGGGCATACCTGCGAGGCACCTGCAGAGGATTACCCGGAAGATGATCAACCTGAAGTATTCGCGTTTAAATGTGAACAATGTGGGGAAACTTTCCCAGGTACGAGAGCCCTGCGAAATCATTACAATTGGCATAAAGCAAGGGATGTACGAAATAGACAAGAGAATGTCACTATACCTGAACCCGAAACCAGGAAAAGGAGGAGAGGGGATAAAATTGTTACAATTGATAGGACACAGGCTGATACGGTAACGCAAAATGAAAATGAGAATAACGAGCAATGTGAATTCGCTGATGATGAAAACGAAATGTGTCGGGAGGATGAAAATAGGCAGAACGAAAAATGTGAGGAAATGGACATAAGGGTCGAATCTGTATACCACCAGGAAAATGAGACGACGGATGAACTGTTTGAATCTCTCGTAGACAAAATATTAGCGGAAGAGCAGGAGGATGAGTCCCAAATAGACTCACTCCTTGCACTGAGCAGGCACGAAATTGAAAGGAGTTTACATGAAACGATGAAATGTGCAGAAATGGAAGAGGGAGAAATAATAGACCACTCCCCACTGCAAAATGGGAACGAAATAGTAACAACTGCGTTGGTCCATAATTGGGCCACCCCAAATGAGTGGAGGGATAAAAGAAATGATGGAATAGAAATCCGCCTAGTAGGAAATAGAGAGGACAGAGATATTAATCAGATGGTTGATCAGGAAAGAATCTATAACGAAATCCAGACCTTAGAATCCCAAGAGGAAAATACAATAAATGCACATAATGAGAGTAAAATTATGGATATTGAAAATATAAGTGAGTACCGGGAGATGGAAGGGACAGATGACCTATCAGACGAAGCGAGAGGAGATGAAGATGATGATGAGGGGAATGAGGTATCTCAAAGCGAAATAACAAATATCGAGATAATAGAAGGTGAGGACGATATTGCTACTACTAGTGACCATGAGGGTGATCCACTCAACAATAATAAACAACCTTTAATAGACCAAAACGATGAAAGCGGCCTCCACAAAGAGTTCCACCCGAAACTAAAAATAATATTAGGAGCTCAAGAGTCAGAAGAAAGATGGGATGAATTCTCCCAGACATTGAACGAATTAACAGTAAGAGCATCTGAGCTGCTAAAACTGAAACCAAGGAAGGGTGGTGAAGTAAGGGGCAGAGTGGAAGACCAAGATAAAGATGACCCTAAATTCATTCAACAATTATATAAAAGAAACAGGCGTAGGGCAATTAGGCTGATTCTGGATGACAACTCCCCAAGATGTCCGGTACCCAAGGAGAATACTGAAGGTTATTTTAGAGAAATCTATGAGGAGAAATTCATTGAACCTAGTGTGTATGACCACATAGACGCTGCCCAGGATGAGATAGACCAAGGGCCCTTCACTCCTGAGGAGGTAACAAGGAAACTTAGTAAGACAGAAAATTCTGCGCCAGGAGAAGATAGAATAACCTACTATCACTGGAAACAACTGGACCCGAGTGGCACCCTACTAGCAACAATATTCAACATATGTTTTAAGTATGCTAGAGTTCCTGAAGAATGGAAGGAAACAACTACTATCTTAATATATAAAAAGGGTGACCTCAATGACATAAAGAATTATAGGCCGATAGCATTATCAAGAACCATAGCTAAGCTATACATGGGCTGCTGGGCAAATAGACTAAAGAAATGGATGTTGGAACAAGAGTTGATATCTAAAGCACAGAAAGGATTTATGCCATTTGACGGCGTATTTGAGCACAATTATATCTTAGAGAAAATAATTAGAGAAGCAAGAGCGGAGAAGAAGGAAATATGTATTGCCCAGCTTGATTGCTCAAATGCTTTCGGCTCATTACCACATGAGGCAATAGTACTGGCACTAAGAAAAATGGGGGCAGGTGAAAAACTAATTAAAATCATTCAGGACATATATAAGGGATCCGCAACGAGAATAATAACATCAGAAGGCCCTACGAATAAAATCGAAATAAAAGCTGGAGTAAGACAGGGGTGTCCACTGAGTGGCCTGCTATTCGTCCTAGCATTAGACCCGATAATAAGGAAAGTTGAAATGGGAAATACAGAGCATAGAATCCTGGCCTTTGCGGATGACCTGACCATCTTGGGTAGTGACCCCGATGACTTACAAAACAGGGTGACATCAGTAGTAGAAGAACTAGATAAGATAAAACTAAACATCAACCCTGGAAAGTGCTGCACATTAAGAATATCAGGTAGCAAGCCGGCTGGATGCAGGGACATGGAAATAAGGATAAGAAATGAGGAATTAGAAAAGCTAAGAGAAGGGGATGAAACAAAATTTCTGGGGAAGCCCGTTGGGTTCAACATTGCATCAAATAAAGAAAACATGTTAAACATAATAAATAAAGGCAAGAGGATATTAACATCAAAATTAGCTCCATGGCAGAGACTTGATGCAATGAGGACCTTTTTCTATCCCTCCCTCCAATTTTTATACAGAATGAATACTTTTAAGAAGACGGAATGGAAAAAACTAGATGATATACTGAGACCGGAATATAAGAGAACCCTTAACCTCCCGCAAGAAAGTTCCAACCACTACCTGTATGGCTTGAGGAGGAGAGGACAATGCGGAATCCCGATGTCAGCTGAAGACTCAGACATCGCCCTGATCGATAATGCCTTCAAGCTGTTAACATCAGCAGATGAAAAAATACGGAGAATGGCAGCAGAAGATCTAAAGAAAACAGTGGGTGAAAGATTAAAGAAAGATGCAGATGAGTTAGACAAAGGGAAATTCCTCTCAGGGGTAATGGATGAAGAGTATCAAAAAACAACAAACAACTACAAATCCACGTGGTCTGAGGCAAGAAAAGCCTCCTCAAGAATGCAGTGTAGGTGGGAATTTAACGGAAATGAACCTGAAGTGATAATAAATGAGGAATTTAGGGTAAATGCCAAACAAAGACATAACTTATCGAAGAGACTGAGAACAGTGAGACAAAGGAAGAGAAGCGATGAGCTTGCCCAGTATCCTGATCAGGGGAAAGCGATTGAATGTGCCCAGAAGGCCCATGTAAGCTCGCATTTCTTGACGGATGGGGCGTATACGAGGTTTGCAGACTGGAGGTTTATACACAGAGCTAGACTAAACCTGGTCCCCCTAAATGGAGCTAAAAAATCCAATAAAAACGAAAATAAAAATTGTAGAAAATGTGGGTACCCAAATGAGACATTGCCTCATGTGGTCAACCATTGCATGAGATATGCAGAAGCAATGCAGAAGAGACATAACATTATAGTTGACCGATTAAAGAAAGCAGCTTCTCTGAAATACAAGATCATAGGGGAAAATCAGAGAATAGTGCAAGATATAAACCAAAGGCCAGACCTAATAATAGCAAATAACCAGTCTGCATTCCTAATTGACGTCACCATACCGTTTGATAACAGATATCAAGCATTCCAGAGAGCTAGGGAAGAGAAGATAACAAAATATGAACAACTTTGTAGAAGACTTTCGGAGAAGTATCCGGAAGTAAAAACCTTCCCGATCATTGTGGGCTCACTGGGATCCTGGGATCCAGAGAATGATGGGCTACTAAAGAAAATATGCTCAAAGAAATACGGGCAACTAATGAAAAAGTTATGTGTTTCTGACGTGATACGCTGGACAAGAGATATATATATTGAACACATAACTGGTGTGAAACAATATTAGAAAGAAAACAAAATAAAAGGGATCTGGGCAAGTGATAGCAAAATCTGATTTTAAATTTTGACAAAATTTTAACTTAGCTTCACTTATGAATATGTATATAAATCTTAATAATATGGACTGTGCATCTTCCATTCTTATTTTTGTAATTTCAGACTCCATCTAATCCATATTGGAATGAATGGTACAGGGTTTTATTACAGAAACTAATGTTTCTGTCTTGTATTAGGCTGATAGGAACATATGAAAACGACAAGGTACCTCCGCATTAATATAAATAAAAGGAATAAAATGAAATAAAGAAAAGAAAATATATATATATATGAGCAATGACAAAGGAGAAAATCCTAAGATTTTAAGTTAAGACAGGTAGGTAAACTACAACTTGTATTTTAAAGGTAAAATGACGTCAACCCAACAAGGGTGAAGTTTTTAAAGTTACTGACGATAGGAATCTATCCTATATAATAATTCATAAAATTAAAAAATTATTACGATTGACTCTGTTCTTATCAGCTTAATATCTGATACGACCCACATTGTGGGTCCAGAATATTAAACTGATTTTTGGACTGAGGTGAGGTGGTTGTGGCTTGCCACACCCTCACCACGTGTCGGCCCAGCATTGCAGTACAGTTGGGATCGGCACACCTAAATCAAATTGAACCATAGTTCTTCTCATCTTGGTGGGTCATGGGTTCGAGTTCTACTTGTTACCTACATGAAGCCTCATTTCTGTCATTCAAGTGACATTCTTTCTGCAACATGGTCAAGGTCTGTCCGGAAAGTAATGTCACCATTTATTTACATAATGTGGATTAGCATTATTCAAACTATTGCATCGATCCATCTTTGGCAGCATGATTTCCAATCTGCAAAGGCATCCTGGAAGGTCTGTGCTGGCAATGCGTTTAAAGCCATTTCAAAAGCTGCTTTCACCACGTCAATTGTTCTGTAACGATGTCCTTTCAGGCAGAATTTCGAACGGGGAAACAAAAAGAAGCCTGAGGGAGCCAAGTCCGGACTGTAGGATGGCAGAATTGCCACGTTAGATTTGACCAGGTAATTGGTCACGCCCAGGACAGTGTGGGCTGGCGCGTTGTCATGATACAGTATCCAATCACCGCTGATATCACCACGCACTGAATCCTTGCTCTCTCTCAGTCTGTTGAGGACTTGTACGTGAAATTTAGACTTGTTTCCTGAGACACAAACTCATGGTGAACGATCCGCCTAATGTCAGAAAATACAATGAGCATGGTGTTTTGCGACGTCGACGTGTGCCAATTGCCTCTTTGTTTTGGTGTCGTATTGTCTCATCACCCATGATAATATTACCCAAAGCATCATTTTTACACAATCCCAAAACGTTTTGACAAATTTTCACTTAGCGAGAGTTCAAAAAAAAAAAAATCTTGGGACAATTTTCCCGCACACTTGACTCATGTGGAAATTCTTGCTCACAATGACGATAGTTTTTGAAATATTTAACACGTCGAAATCGAACATGTTTTAGTGGTGGTTCTTGAAGGAAGTCACATCAGTCAATATTTATAATTAAATAGAGTTTTTTTTTTTTGATTAAAGAATAGAAACTGTTTTCTTCATTTTCTATTTTACAATATTCAGTCTATATCCATCTTGTGTTTGTCATTTTCTCATGTTCAATTTGTTGTGTATGAAAGTTATAAATATTTATTTTATTAATTTATCGAATTTCTAATTTCTCGATTTATATAGCTTTCCATTTATGTATTTCTATGCCAATAAATAATGTTCTATTTTGTTTAAAATCCTATTAGTTTCTCTCTTTTAAACTGCTTTTATCACTTTTTTTTTTAATGTATTTGTTTCTTTAATTTCTTATTTTATTTTTTAATGAATACTGGTGATACGATGGAATGAATCTTGATTCTATTGCAGAGAGAATAGGAAGAAAATGAAATCATCCAGTTTAACGTCCCACTTTTTTTTTCTTTCTTTCCTTCTTGAACTTCAGGCTAAAAGTAAGGGGTAAGTCAAGTGAATGATGATGATGAAAAATTTGGTGGAATGAGAATGTGTGTGAAATCCCACGGACACGATATTGTTGACCACAAATTTACTTGTGTGGGTATCGAAGTAAGCGCTTTAGCACTGAGCCTGCCACATTTGGAAGAAAATGAAGTAACATGTAGCGAAGGGCCATGCTACGTTGAGAATAGTAGTCCTCGTTCGATCACCAAAGTGAAGCAGTGTTAGTACTTGGATAGATGGACTGCTTGGATATATCACGTTCTGTAGTTTTCGTATGAATCAGGATATTTATCTGTAACAAGTCAGAGTGGTAAATGTTTCAGTTTTACACGCACGGCACAGTTTAAAGGCTACACAAGACGGATGATTATGAAAGTCTGAGTAACACCCACAACTACAAACCGAAACCATAGTAGTGGGCACTCTACCACTGAGCTTGCCAACTAGTGTCTACGTTTGAATTGTTTTATTCCGGGACAGCGCGAACGCAGTCCCGACTAACAAAAATTACGCGCCCGAGATACCCACGTTTGGGGTATTCGCGGGGGTCAACCCAACCGAAGTGCAATGGAAGGATCTCACCCCGGGGGAACCGCCTTGCTGATCACGGTAGCCCCTACGCCAGGTAAGTATGCTCATGAAATCCAAGTCATTTGCCCAATCAAACTGCCTCACCGAATCGACAGTAAGAGGTTACAATTTTACCACAAACATAGATGTGTTTTCTGCACTAGTACTCTTTTTAATGTAGGCAGAAAAGTCACTAGGAAATAGAAAACACAGAAAATAGAAGCATTTTTATATTATGACGAGAAATTACCTGCCTGCACTCGGTTACTACCATCGGTGAGCAATCTACTGCCATCTGTTGGCATTTCTTCTTGTTTTACGTCTTGAACATGGGCACAACTGAGAGGAATAAAATGATTATGGTATAGTTTACAGCTATTTATGTTTCGAAATGTACGTATATGTAGTTGGTTGTGCTTTCTTGAAGATATTTGATGCCTATTTCCAACTGTGTAACGCAAACCGAAACTGTTCTATCTGTGAGCGCACTATTGCTATGCAACAATTTTCTGGCTGTTTACAATACGAAAACAATAACATTTAACAATGGAATGATTGGTAAATAATCCATGAAAAGCTGATGAAACATTGAGATAGCTTTAATAAATGTAATTTTCCGATTTTCATGCAATATATACTGGATGTTGTGAATGGCACCAACATGGCGGATGGGTTGCGTAGCAGCTATGTATGTATAGGGACTTGTTAAATACATGCTAGTAGTGCAATTTCAAATCGAGATAGAACCGCAAATTACACAAGCATGAAAATGAAAGCACTTATTGGAACCAAATAGCAGCGTCTAAGATTTACATTTATTTGGGCCATATCTATTTTGGATTGAATGAAAGGTGTCTAACACCACTAACTCTCACCCCAGCTGTTGAAACATTGATAATATAAACCGGAAAACCGCGTGCTCTCGTCATCGCTTCTCGGCCTTTTGGCTAAGATCAAAGTGTAGTATCTGTTCTTATCAGCTTAATCATCTCTAAACATTTTGATCTTGGTCTTTTGGCAAATATTCTCACATAGTGAGACTTATTCATCTGGGGGGTCTATGAGTGTGGATGGTGCTCTTCAAGCGCCGACATCGGCTACAGGTCCGAGCCACACGTGTTTAAATTGGCCGGGGGGGTGGTCGGTGTCGGTCGTGATAGGTGTCAGGGATCCCCCTAGTTTCTCCCCCATTGCAGGTGGGCGCTTTCGAGCTGCTACTGCTTGGGCGAGATAAACCGATGAACCCCTTTATTTCTAGTGAACGCAGATAGATAAATAGATCGAGGGCTCGCAACCCTTTGAGGTAATCAGCTACTGCTTGCGCGGAAAATTAATGGCATCCCGTAGTGGACTCTAGTTGCGACTTGTAAATTGATTGATTGGGAGAGTAATTGATAGTTGGGTATTGCAGTTGAGATATGCACACTCCTTGGTCGGTGTCGGTCTTGATAGGTCTTGGAGGCCCCTAGATCCTGGCGTATTGCAGGTGGGCTGAGGTAATCAGCTACTGCTTACGCAGGAGAAATTGATGACACCCCCATACTGAACTTTAGGTGTGCTTCGCCAGCTGACTAGTGAACCTGACCGTGAAAGTAATCGATAGACGGACGTTATACACACAATCATTGAGAAGGCGTATCCCAAGCCTGTTTAGATTTAGGAAACTGATATATACATAATTTATGACTCCTAACAGCCTAGGTTGAGAGAAAATGATAGCTAGACTGAATACCTATCACAGTAAACAACTCCCCTGTGCGAATTGATGTCTGATATACATTATGGAAAGAAATAGAAGGCGTATCCCTCCCCTAGAAAGGAGCGATAGCACGCTCATAGTAAGATTTCCGCCCCCCGACCACTTTAATTGCACTGAAAGAGGTTGTAGAGCGGCGTTCAAGTCTAAAACTTGGACGTCTGCGAGAGCCTCAGTGGAGCGGCATCTACTACGGGATCATAACATTAAGATTACTAACACCACTAACATATGTGGTAGATGTAATACTGAATTGGGGAGGAGACCGTCAGGGCATACCTGCGAGGCACCTGCAGAGGATTACCCGGAAGATGATCAACCTGAAGTATTCGCGTTTAAATGTGAACAATGTGGGGAAACTTTCCCAGGTACGAGAGCCCTGCGAAATCATTACAATTGGCATAAAGCAAGGGATGTACGAAATAGACAAGAGAATGTCACTATACCTGAACCCGAAACCAGGAAAAGGAGGAGAGGGGATAAAATTGTTACAATTGATAGGACACAGGCTGATACGGTAACGCAAAATGAAAATGAGAATAACGAGCAATGTGAATTCGCTGATGATGAAAACGAAATGTGTCGGGAGGATGAAAATAGGCAGAACGAAAAATGTGAGGAAATGGACATAAGGGTCGAATCTGTATACCACCAGGAAAATGAGACGACGGATGAACTGTTTGAATCTCTCGTAGACAAAATATTAGCGGAAGAGCAGGAGGATGAGTCCCAAATAGACTCACTCCTTGCACTGAGCAGGCACGAAATTGAAAGGAGTTTACATGAAACGATGAAATGTGCAGAAATGGAAGAGGGAGAAATAATAGACCACTCCCCACTGCAAAATGGGAACGAAATAGTAACAACTGCGTTGGTCCATAATTGGGCCACCCCAAATGAGTGGAGGGATAAAAGAAATGATGGAATAGAAATCCGCCTAGTAGGAAATAGAGAGGACAGAGATATTAATCAGATGGTTGATCAGGAAAGAATCTATAACGAAATCCAGACCTTAGAATCCCAAGAGGAAAATACAATAAATGCACATAATGAGAGTAAAATTATGGATATTGAAAATATAAGTGAGTACCGGGAGATGGAAGGGACAGATGACCTATCAGACGAAGCGAGAGGAGATGAAGATGATGATGAGGGGAATGAGGTATCTCAAAGCGAAATAACAAATATCGAGATAATAGAAGGTGAGGACGATATTGCTACTACTAGTGACCATGAGGGTGATCCACTCAACAATAATAAACAACCTTTAATAGACCAAAACGATGAAAGCGGCCTCCACAAAGAGTTCCACCCGAAACTAAAAATAATATTAGGAGCTCAAGAGTCAGAAGAAAGATGGGATGAATTCTCCCAGACATTGAACGAATTAACAGTAAGAGCATCTGAGCTGCTAAAACTGAAACCAAGGAAGGGTGGTGAAGTAAGGGGCAGAGTGGAAGACCAAGATAAAGATGACCCTAAATTCATTCAACAATTATATAAAAGAAACAGGCGTAGGGCAATTAGGCTGATTCTGGATGACAACTCCCCAAGATGTCCGGTACCCAAGGAGAATACTGAAGGTTATTTTAGAGAAATCTATGAGGAGAAATTCATTGAACCTAGTGTGTATGACCACATAGACGCTGCCCAGGATGAGATAGACCAAGGGCCCTTCACTCCTGAGGAGGTAACAAGGAAACTTAGTAAGACAGAAAATTCTGCGCCAGGAGAAGATAGAATAACCTACTATCACTGGAAACAACTGGACCCGAGTGGCACCCTACTAGCAACAATATTCAACATATGTTTTAAGTATGCTAGAGTTCCTGAAGAATGGAAGGAAACAACTACTATCTTAATATATAAAAAGGGTGACCTCAATGACATAAAGAATTATAGGCCGATAGCATTATCAAGAACCATAGCTAAGCTATACATGGGCTGCTGGGCAAATAGACTAAAGAAATGGATGTTGGAACAAGAGTTGATATCTAAAGCACAGAAAGGATTTATGCCATTTGACGGCGTATTTGAGCACAATTATATCTTAGAGAAAATAATTAGAGAAGCAAGAGCGGAGAAGAAGGAAATATGTATTGCCCAGCTTGATTGCTCAAATGCTTTCGGCTCATTACCACATGAGGCAATAGTACTGGCACTAAGAAAAATGGGGGCAGGTGAAAAACTAATTAAAATCATTCAGGACATATATAAGGGATCCGCAACGAGAATAATAACATCAGAAGGCCCTACGAATAAAATCGAAATAAAAGCTGGAGTAAGACAGGGGTGTCCACTGAGTGGCCTGCTATTCGTCCTAGCATTAGACCCGATAATAAGGAAAGTTGAAATGGGAAATACAGAGCATAGAATCCTGGCCTTTGCGGATGACCTGACCATCTTGGGTAGTGACCCCGATGACTTACAAAACAGGGTGACATCAGTAGTAGAAGAACTAGATAAGATAAAACTAAACATCAACCCTGGAAAGTGCTGCACATTAAGAATATCAGGTAGCAAGCCGGCTGGATGCAGGGACATGGAAATAAGGATAAGAAATGAGGAATTAGAAAAGCTAAGAGAAGGGGATGAAACAAAATTTCTGGGGAAGCCCGTTGGGTTCAACATTGCATCAAATAAAGAAAACATGTTAAACATAATAAATAAAGGCAAGAGGATATTAACATCAAAATTAGCTCCATGGCAGAGACTTGATGCAATGAGGACCTTTTTCTATCCCTCCCTCCAATTTTTATACAGAATGAATACTTTTAAGAAGACGGAATGGAAAAAACTAGATGATATACTGAGACCGGAATATAAGAGAACCCTTAACCTCCCGCAAGAAAGTTCCAACCACTACCTGTATGGCTTGAGGAGGAGAGGACAATGCGGAATCCCGATGTCAGCTGAAGACTCAGACATCGCCCTGATCGATAATGCCTTCAAGCTGTTAACATCAGCAGATGAAAAAATACGGAGAATGGCAGCAGAAGATCTAAAGAAAACAGTGGGTGAAAGATTAAAGAAAGATGCAGATGAGTTAGACAAAGGGAAATTCCTCTCAGGGGTAATGGATGAAGAGTATCAAAAAACAACAAACAACTACAAATCCACGTGGTCTGAGGCAAGAAAAGCCTCCTCAAGAATGCAGTGTAGGTGGGAATTTAACGGAAATGAACCTGAAGTGATAATAAATGAGGAATTTAGGGTAAATGCCAAACAAAGACATAACTTATCGAAGAGACTGAGAACAGTGAGACAAAGGAAGAGAAGCGATGAGCTTGCCCAGTATCCTGATCAGGGGAAAGCGATTGAATGTGCCCAGAAGGCCCATGTAAGCTCGCATTTCTTGACGGATGGGGCGTATACGAGGTTTGCAGACTGGAGGTTTATACACAGAGCTAGACTAAACCTGGTCCCCCTAAATGGAGCTAAAAAATCCAATAAAAACGAAAATAAAAATTGTAGAAAATGTGGGTACCCAAATGAGACATTGCCTCATGTGGTCAACCATTGCATGAGATATGCAGAAGCAATGCAGAAGAGACATAACATTATAGTTGACCGATTAAAGAAAGCAGCTTCTCTGAAATACAAGATCATAGGGGAAAATCAGAGAATAGTGCAAGATATAAACCAAAGGCCAGACCTAATAATAGCAAATAACCAGTCTGCATTCCTAATTGACGTCACCATACCGTTTGATAACAGATATCAAGCATTCCAGAGAGCTAGGGAAGAGAAGATAACAAAATATGAACAACTTTGTAGAAGACTTTCGGAGAAGTATCCGGAAGTAAAAACCTTCCCGATCATTGTGGGCTCACTGGGATCCTGGGATCCAGAGAATGATGGGCTACTAAAGAAAATATGCTCAAAGAAATACGGGCAACTAATGAAAAAGTTATGTGTTTCTGACGTGATACGCTGGACAAGAGATATATATATTGAACACATAACTGGTGTGAAACAATATTAGAAAGAAAACAAAATAAAAGGGATCTGGGCAAGTGATAGCAAAATCTGATTTTAAATTTTGACAAAATTTTAACTTAGCTTCACTTATGAATATGTATATAAATCTTAATAATATGGACTGTGCATCTTCCATTCTTATTTTTGTAATTTCAGACTCCATCTAATCCATATTGGAATGAATGGTACAGGGTTTTATTACAGAAACTAATGTTTCTGTCTTGTATTAGGCTGATAGGAACATATGAAAACGACAAGGTACCTCCGCATTAATATAAATAAAAGGAATAAAATGAAATAAAGAAAAGAAAATATATATATATATGAGCAATGACAAAGGAGAAAATCCTAAGATTTTAAGTTAAGACAGGTAGGTAAACTACAACTTGTATTTTAAAGGTAAAATGACGTCAACCCAACAAGGGTGAAGTTTTTAAAGTTACTGACGATAGGAATCTATCCTATATAATAATTCATAAAATTAAAAAATTATTACGATTGACTCTGTTCTTATCAGCTTAATATCTGATACGACCCACATTGTGGGTCCAGAATATTAAACTGATTTTTGGACTGAGGTGAGGTGGTTGTGGCTTGCCACACCCTCACCACGTGTCGGCCCAGCATTGCAGTACAGTTGGGATCGGCACACCTAAATCAAATTGAACCATAGTTCTTCTCATCTTGGTGGGTCATGGGTTCGAGTTCTACTTGTTACCTACATGAAGCCTCATTTCTGTCATTCAAGTGACATTCTTTCTGCAACATGGTCAAGGTCTGTCCGGAAAGTAATGTCACCATTTATTTACATAATGTGGATTAGCATTATTCAAACTATTGCATCGATCCATCTTTGGCAGCATGATTTCCAATCTGCAAAGGCATCCTGGAAGGTCTGTGCTGGCAATGCGTTTAAAGCCATTTCAAAAGCTGCTTTCACCACGTCAATTGTTCTGTAACGATGTCCTTTCAGGCAGAATTTCGAACGGGGAAACAAAAAGAAGCCTGAGGGAGCCAAGTCCGGACTGTAGGATGGCAGAATTGCCACGTTAGATTTGACCAGGTAATTGGTCACGCCCAGGACAGTGTGGGCTGGCGCGTTGTCATGATACAGTATCCAATCACCGCTGATATCACCACGCACTGAATCCTTGCTCTCTCTCAGTCTGTTGAGGACTTGTACGTGAAATTTAGACTTGTTTCCTGAGACACAAACTCATGGTGAACGATCCGCCTAATGTCAGAAAATACAATGAGCATGGTGTTTTGCGACGTCGACGTGTGCCAATTGCCTCTTTGTTTTGGTGTCGTATTGTCTCATCACCCATGATAATATTACCCAAAGCATCATTTTTACACAATCCCAAAACGTTTTGACAAATTTTCACTTAGCGAGAGTTCAAAAAAAAAAAAAATCTTGGGACAATTTTCCCGCACACTTGACTCATGTGGAAATTCTTGCTCACAATGACGATAGTTTTTGAAATATTTAACACGTCGAAATCGAACATGTTTTAGTGGTGGTTCTTGAAGGAAGTCACATCAGTCAATATTTATAATTAAATAGAGTTTTTTTTTTTTGATTAAAGAATAGAAACTGTTTTCTTCATTTTCTATTTTACAATATTCAGTCTATATCCATCTTGTGTTTGTCATTTTCTCATGTTCAATTTGTTGTGTATGAAAGTTATAAATATTTATTTTATTAATTTATCGAATTTCTAATTTCTCGATTTATATAGCTTTCCATTTATGTATTTCTATGCCAATAAATAATGTTCTATTTTGTTTAAAATCCTATTAGTTTCTCTCTTTTAAACTGCTTTTATCACTTTTTTTTTTAATGTATTTGTTTCTTTAATTTCTTATTTTATTTTTTAATGAATACTGGTGATACGATGGAATGAATCTTGATTCTATTGCAGAGAGAATAGGAAGAAAATGAAATCATCCAGTTTAACGTCCCACTTTTTTTTTCTTTCTTTCCTTCTTGAACTTCAGGCTAAAAGTAAGGGGTAAGTCAAGTGAATGATGATGATGAAAAATTTGGTGGAATGAGAATGTGTGTGAAATCCCACGGACACGATATTGTTGACCACAAATTTACTTGTGTGGGTATCGAAGTAAGCGCTTTAGCACTGAGCCTGCCACATTTGGAAGAAAATGAAGTAACATGTAGCGAAGGGCCATGCTACGTTGAGAATAGTAGTCCTCGTTCGATCACCAAAGTGAAGCAGTGTTAGTACTTGGATAGATGGACTGCTTGGATATATCACGTTCTGTAGTTTTCGTATGAATCAGGATATTTATCTGTAACAAGTCAGAGTGGTAAATGTTTCAGTTTTACACGCACGGCACAGTTTAAAGGCTACACAAGACGGATGATTATGAAAGTCTGAGTAACACCCACAACTACAAACCGAAACCATAGTAGTGGGCACTCTACCACTGAGCTTGCCAACTAGTGTCTACGTTTGAATTGTTTTATTCCGGGACAGCGCGAACGCAGTCCCGACTAACAAAAATTACGCGCCCGAGATACCCACGTTTGGGGTATTCGCGGGGGTCAACCCAACCGAAGTGCAATGGAAGGATCTCACCCCGGGGGAACCGCCTTGCTGATCACGGTAGCCCCTACGCCAGGTAAGTATGCTCATGAAATCCAAGTCATTTGCCCAATCAAACTGCCTCACCGAATCGACAGTAAGAGGTTACAATTTTACCACAAACATAGATGTGTTTTCTGCACTAGTACTCTTTTTAATGTAGGCAGAAAAGTCACTAGGAAATAGAAAACACAGAAAATAGAAGCATTTTTATATTATGACGAGAAATTACCTGCCTGCACTCGGTTACTACCATCGGTGAGCAATCTACTGCCATCTGTTGGCATTTCTTCTTGTTTTACGTCTTGAACATGGGCACAACTGAGAGGAATAAAATGATTATGGTATAGTTTACAGCTATTTATGTTTCGAAATGTACGTATATGTAGTTGGTTGTGCTTTCTTGAAGATATTTGATGCCTATTTCCAACTGTGTAACGCAAACCGAAACTGTTCTATCTGTGAGCGCACTATTGCTATGCAACAATTTTCTGGCTGTTTACAATACGAAAACAATAACATTTAACAATGGAATGATTGGTAAATAATCCATGAAAAGCTGATGAAACATTGAGATAGCTTTAATAAATGTAATTTTCCGATTTTCATGCAATATATACTGGATGTTGTGAATGGCACCAACATGGCGGATGGGTTGCGTAGCAGCTATGTATGTATAGGGACTTGTTAAATACATGCTAGTAGTGCAATTTCAAATCGAGATAGAACCGCAAATTACACAAGCATGAAAATGAAAGCACTTATTGGAACCAAATAGCAGCGTCTAAGATTTACATTTATTTGGGCCATATCTATTTTGGATTGAATGAAAGGTGTCTAACACCACTAACTCTCACCCCAGCTGTTGAAACATTGATAATATAAACCGGAAAACCGCGTGCTCTCGTCATCGCTTCTCGGCCTTTTGGCTAAGATCAAAGTGTAGTATCTGTTCTTATCAGCTTAATATCTGATACGACCCACATTGTGGGTCCAGAATATTAAACTGATTTTTGGACTGAGGTGAGGTGGTTGTGGCTTGCCACACCCTCACCACGTGTCGGCCCAGCATTGCAGTACAGTTGGGATCGGCACACCTAAATCAAATTGAACCATAGTTCTTCTCATCTTGGTGGGTCATGGGTTCGAGTTCTACTTGTTACCTACATGAAGCCTCATTTCTGTCATTCAAGTGACATTCTTTCTGCAACATGGTCAAGGTCTGTCCGGAAAGTAATGTCACCATTTATTTACATAATGTGGATTAGCATTATTCAAACTATTGCATCGATCCATCTTTGGCAGCATGATTTCCAATCTGCAAAGGCATCCTGGAAGGTCTGTGCTG
The DNA here is from genome assembly GCF_964235325.1 of Thermobia domestica. NCBI lineage: Eukaryota > Metazoa > Arthropoda > Insecta > Zygentoma > Lepismatidae > Thermobia > Thermobia domestica. The sequence continues at coordinate 58,498 of NW_027656442.1, forward strand.
GCAATGCGTTTAAAGCCATTTCAAAAGCTGCTTTCACCACGTCAATTGTTCTGTAACGATGTCCTTTCAGGCAGAATTTCGAACGGGGAAACAAAAAGAAGCCTGAGGGAGCCAAGTCCGGACTGTAGGATGGCAGAATTGCCACGTTAGATTTGACCAGGTAATTGGTCACGCCCAGGACAGTGTGGGCTGGCGCGTTGTCATGATACAGTATCCAATCACCGCTGATATCACCACGCACTGAATCCTTGCTCTCTCTCAGTCTGTTGAGGACTTGTACGTGAAATTTAGACTTGTTTCCTGAGACACAAACTCATGGTGAACGATCCGCCTAATGTCAGAAAATACAATGAGCATGGTGTTTTGCGACGTCGACGTGTGCCAATTGCCTCTTTGTTTTGGTGTCGTATTGTCTCATCACCCATGATAATATTACCCAAAGCATCATTTTTACACAATCCCAAAACGTTTTGACAAATTTTCACTTAGCGAGAGTTCAAAAAAAAAAAAAAATCTTGGGACAATTTTCCCGCACACTTGACTCATGTGGAAATTCTTGCTCACAATGACGATAGTTTTTGAAATATTTAACACGTCGAAATCGAACATGTTTTAGTGGTGGTTCTTGAAGGAAGTCACATCAGTCAATATTTATAATTAAATAGAGTTTTTTTTTTTTGATTAAAGAATAGAAACTGTTTTCTTCATTTTCTATTTTACAATATTCAGTCTATATCCATCTTGTGTTTGTCATTTTCTCATGTTCAATTTGTTGTGTATGAAAGTTATAAATATTTATTTTATTAATTTATCGAATTTCTAATTTCTCGATTTATATAGCTTTCCATTTATGTATTTCTATGCCAATAAATAATGTTCTATTTTGTTTAAAATCCTATTAGTTTCTCTCTTTTAAACTGCTTTTATCACTTTTTTTTTAATGTATTTGTTTCTTTAATTTCTTATTTTATTTTTTAATGAATACTGGTGATACGATGGAATGAATCTTGATTCTATTGCAGAGAGAATAGGAAGAAAATGAAATCATCCAGTTTAACGTCCCACTTTTTTTTTCTTTCTTTCCTTCTTGAACTTCAGGCTAAAAGTAAGGGGTAAGTCAAGTGAATGATGATGATGAAAAATTTGGTGGAATGAGAATGTGTGTGAAATCCCACGGACACGATATTGTTGACCACAAATTTACTTGTGTGGGTATCGAAGTAAGCGCTTTAGCACTGAGCCTGCCACATTTGGAAGAAAATGAAGTAACATGTAGCGAAGGGCCATGCTACGTTGAGAATAGTAGTCCTCGTTCGATCACCAAAGTGAAGCAGTGTTAGTACTTGGATAGATGGACTGCTTGGATATATCACGTTCTGTAGTTTTCGTATGAATCAGGATATTTATCTGTAACAAGTCAGAGTGGTAAATGTTTCAGTTTTACACGCACGGCACAGTTTAAAGGCTACACAAGACGGATGATTATGAAAGTCTGAGTAACACCCACAACTACAAACCGAAACCATAGTAGTGGGCACTCTACCACTGAGCTTGCCAACTAGTGTCTACGTTTGAATTGTTTTATTCCGGGACAGCGCGAACGCAGTCCCGACTAACAAAAATTACGCGCCCGAGATACCCACGTTTGGGGTATTCGCGGGGGTCAACCCAACCGAAGTGCAATGGAAGGATCTCACCCCGGGGGAACCGCCTTGCTGATCACGGTAGCCCCTACGCCAGGTAAGTATGCTCATGAAATCCAAGTCATTTGCCCAATCAAACTGCCTCACCGAATCGACAGTAAGAGGTTACAATTTTACCACAAACATAGATGTGTTTTCTGCACTAGTACTCTTTTTAATGTAGGCAGAAAAGTCACTAGGAAATAGAAAACACAGAAAATAGAAGCATTTTTATATTATGACGAGAAATTACCTGCCTGCACTCGGTTACTACCATCGGTGAGCAATCTACTGCCATCTGTTGGCATTTCTTCTTGTTTTACGTCTTGAACATGGGCACAACTGAGAGGAATAAAATGATTATGGTATAGTTTACAGCTATTTATGTTTCGAAATGTACGTATATGTAGTTGGTTGTGCTTTCTTGAAGATATTTGATGCCTATTTCCAACTGTGTAACGCAAACCGAAACTGTTCTATCTGTGAGCGCACTATTGCTATGCAACAATTTTCTGGCTGTTTACAATACGAAAACAATAACATTTAACAATGGAATGATTGGTAAATAATCCATGAAAAGCTGATGAAACATTGAGATAGCTTTAATAAATGTAATTTTCCGATTTTCATGCAATATATACTGGATGTTGTGAATGGCACCAACATGGCGGATGGGTTGCGTAGCAGCTATGTATGTATAGGGACTTGTTAAATACATGCTAGTAGTGCAATTTCAAATCGAGATAGAACCGCAAATTACACAAGCATGAAAATGAAAGCACTTATTGGAACCAAATAGCAGCGTCTAAGATTTACATTTATTTGGGCCATATCTATTTTGGATTGAATGAAAGGTGTCTAACACCACTAACTCTCACCCCAGCTGTTGAAACATTGATAATATAAACCGGAAAACCGCGTGCTCTCGTCATCGCTTCTCGGCCTTTTGGCTAAGATCAAAGTGTAGTATCTGTTCTTATCAGCTTAATATCTGATACGACCCACATTGTGGGTCCAGAATATTAAACTGATTTTTGGACTGAGGTGAGGTGGTTGTGGCTTGCCACACCCTCACCACGTGTCGGCCCAGCATTGCAGTACAGTTGGGATCGGCACACCTAAATCAAATTGAACCATAGTTCTTCTCATCTTGGTGGGTCATGGGTTCGAGTTCTACTTGTTACCTACATGAAGCCTCATTTCTGTCATTCAAGTGACATTCTTTCTGCAACATGGTCAAGGTCTGTCCGGAAAGTAATGTCACCATTTATTTACATAATGTGGATTAGCATTATTCAAACTATTGCATCGATCCATCTTTGGCAGCATGATTTCCAATCTGCAAAGGCATCCTGGAAGGTCTGTGCTGGCAATGCGTTTAAAGCCATTTCAAAAGCTGCTTTCACCACGTCAATTGTTCTGTAACGATGTCCTTTCAGGCAGAATTTCGAACGGGGAAACAAAAAGAAGCCTGAGGGAGCCAAGTCCGGACTGTAGGATGGCAGAATTGCCACGTTAGATTTGACCAGGTAATTGGTCACGCCCAGGACAGTGTGGGCTGGCGCGTTGTCATGATACAGTATCCAATCACCGCTGATATCACCACGCACTGAATCCTTGCTCTCTCTCAGTCTGTTGAGGACTTGTACGTGAAATTTAGACTTGTTTCCTGAGACACAAACTCATGGTGAACGATCCGCCTAATGTCAGAAAATACAATGAGCATGGTGTTTTGCGACGTCGACGTGTGCCAATTGCCTCTTTGTTTTGGTGTCGTATTGTCTCATCACCCATGATAATATTACCCAAAGCATCATTTTTACACAATCCCAAAACGTTTTGACAAATTTTCACTTAGCGAGAGTTCAAAAAAAAAAAAAAATCTTGGGACAATTTTCCCGCACACTTGACTCATGTGGAAATTCTTGCTCACAATGACGATAGTTTTTGAAATATTTAACACGTCGAAATCGAACATGTTTTAGTGGTGGTTCTTGAAGGAAGTCACATCAGTCAATATTTATAATTAAATAGAGTTTTTTTTTTTTGATTAAAGAATAGAAACTGTTTTCTTCATTTTCTATTTTACAATATTCAGTCTATATCCATCTTGTGTTTGTCATTTTCTCATGTTCAATTTGTTGTGTATGAAAGTTATAAATATTTATTTTATTAATTTATCGAATTTCTAATTTCTCGATTTATATAGCTTTCCATTTATGTATTTCTATGCCAATAAATAATGTTCTATTTTGTTTAAAATCCTATTAGTTTCTCTCTTTTAAACTGCTTTTATCACTTTTTTTTTAATGTATTTGTTTCTTTAATTTCTTATTTTATTTTTTAATGAATACTGGTGATACGATGGAATGAATCTTGATTCTATTGCAGAGAGAATAGGAAGAAAATGAAATCATCCAGTTTAACGTCCCACTTTTTTTTTCTTTCTTTCCTTCTTGAACTTCAGGCTAAAAGTAAGGGGTAAGTCAAGTGAATGATGATGATGAAAAATTTGGTGGAATGAGAATGTGTGTGAAATCCCACGGACACGATATTGTTGACCACAAATTTACTTGTGTGGGTATCGAAGTAAGCGCTTTAGCACTGAGCCTGCCACATTTGGAAGAAAATGAAGTAACATGTAGCGAAGGGCCATGCTACGTTGAGAATAGTAGTCCTCGTTCGATCACCAAAGTGAAGCAGTGTTAGTACTTGGATAGATGGACTGCTTGGATATATCACGTTCTGTAGTTTTCGTATGAATCAGGATATTTATCTGTAACAAGTCAGAGTGGTAAATGTTTCAGTTTTACACGCACGGCACAGTTTAAAGGCTACACAAGACGGATGATTATGAAAGTCTGAGTAACACCCACAACTACAAACCGAAACCATAGTAGTGGGCACTCTACCACTGAGCTTGCCAACTAGTGTCTACGTTTGAATTGTTTTATTCCGGGACAGCGCGAACGCAGTCCCGACTAACAAAAATTACGCGCCCGAGATACCCACGTTTGGGGTATTCGCGGGGGTCAACCCAACCGAAGTGCAATGGAAGGATCTCACCCCGGGGGAACCGCCTTGCTGATCACGGTAGCCCCTACGCCAGGTAAGTATGCTCATGAAATCCAAGTCATTTGCCCAATCAAACTGCCTCACCGAATCGACAGTAAGAGGTTACAATTTTACCACAAACATAGATGTGTTTTCTGCACTAGTACTCTTTTTAATGTAGGCAGAAAAGTCACTAGGAAATAGAAAACACAGAAAATAGAAGCATTTTTATATTATGACGAGAAATTACCTGCCTGCACTCGGTTACTACCATCGGTGAGCAATCTACTGCCATCTGTTGGCATTTCTTCTTGTTTTACGTCTTGAACATGGGCACAACTGAGAGGAATAAAATGATTATGGTATAGTTTACAGCTATTTATGTTTCGAAATGTACGTATATGTAGTTGGTTGTGCTTTCTTGAAGATATTTGATGCCTATTTCCAACTGTGTAACGCAAACCGAAACTGTTCTATCTGTGAGCGCACTATTGCTATGCAACAATTTTCTGGCTGTTTACAATACGAAAACAATAACATTTAACAATGGAATGATTGGTAAATAATCCATGAAAAGCTGATGAAACATTGAGATAGCTTTAATAAATGTAATTTTCCGATTTTCATGCAATATATACTGGATGTTGTGAATGGCACCAACATGGCGGATGGGTTGCGTAGCAGCTATGTATGTATAGGGACTTGTTAAATACATGCTAGTAGTGCAATTTCAAATCGAGATAGAACCGCAAATTACACAAGCATGAAAATGAAAGCACTTATTGGAACCAAATAGCAGCGTCTAAGATTTACATTTATTTGGGCCATATCTATTTTGGATTGAATGAAAGGTGTCTAACACCACTAACTCTCACCCCAGCTGTTGAAACATTGATAATATAAACCGGAAAACCGCGTGCTCTCGTCATCGCTTCTCGGCCTTTTGGCTAAGATCAAAGTGTAGTATCTGTTCTTATCAGCTTAATATCTGATACGACCCACATTGTGGGTCCAGAATATTAAACTGATTTTTGGACTGAGGTGAGGTGGTTGTGGCTTGCCACACCCTCACCACGTGTCGGCCCAGCATTGCAGTACAGTTGGGATCGGCACACCTAAATCAAATTGAACCATAGTTCTTCTCATCTTGGTGGGTCATGGGTTCGAGTTCTACTTGTTACCTACATGAAGCCTCATTTCTGTCATTCAAGTGACATTCTTTCTGCAACATGGTCAAGGTCTGTCCGGAAAGTAATGTCACCATTTATTTACATAATGTGGATTAGCATTATTCAAACTATTGCATCGATCCATCTTTGGCAGCATGATTTCCAATCTGCAAAGGCATCCTGGAAGGTCTGTGCTGGCAATGCGTTTAAAGCCATTTCAAAAGCTGCTTTCACCACGTCAATTGTTCTGTAACGATGTCCTTTCAGGCAGAATTTCGAACGGGGAAACAAAAAGAAGCCTGAGGGAGCCAAGTCCGGACTGTAGGATGGCAGAATTGCCACGTTAGATTTGACCAGGTAATTGGTCACGCCCAGGACAGTGTGGGCTGGCGCGTTGTCATGATACAGTATCCAATCACCGCTGATATCACCACGCACTGAATCCTTGCTCTCTCTCAGTCTGTTGAGGACTTGTACGTGAAATTTAGACTTGTTTCCTGAGACACAAACTCATGGTGAACGATCCGCCTAATGTCAGAAAATACAATGAGCATGGTGTTTTGCGACGTCGACGTGTGCCAATTGCCTCTTTGTTTTGGTGTCGTATTGTCTCATCACCCATGATAATATTACCCAAAGCATCATTTTTACACAATCCCAAAACGTTTTGACAAATTTTCACTTAGCGAGAGTTCAAAAAAAAAAAAAAATCTTGGGACAATTTTCCCGCACACTTGACTCATGTGGAAATTCTTGCTCACAATGACGATAGTTTTTGAAATATTTAACACGTCGAAATCGAACATGTTTTAGTGGTGGTTCTTGAAGGAAGTCACATCAGTCAATATTTATAATTAAATAGAGTTTTTTTTTTTTGATTAAAGAATAGAAACTGTTTTCTTCATTTTCTATTTTACAATATTCAGTCTATATCCATCTTGTGTTTGTCATTTTCTCATGTTCAATTTGTTGTGTATGAAAGTTATAAATATTTATTTTATTAATTTATCGAATTTCTAATTTCTCGATTTATATAGCTTTCCATTTATGTATTTCTATGCCAATAAATAATGTTCTATTTTGTTTAAAATCCTATTAGTTTCTCTCTTTTAAACTGCTTTTATCACTTTTTTTTTAATGTATTTGTTTCTTTAATTTCTTATTTTATTTTTTAATGAATACTGGTGATACGATGGAATGAATCTTGATTCTATTGCAGAGAGAATAGGAAGAAAATGAAATCATCCAGTTTAACGTCCCACTTTTTTTTTCTTTCTTTCCTTCTTGAACTTCAGGCTAAAAGTAAGGGGTAAGTCAAGTGAATGATGATGATGAAAAATTTGGTGGAATGAGAATGTGTGTGAAATCCCACGGACACGATATTGTTGACCACAAATTTACTTGTGTGGGTATCGAAGTAAGCGCTTTAGCACTGAGCCTGCCACATTTGGAAGAAAATGAAGTAACATGTAGCGAAGGGCCATGCTACGTTGAGAATAGTAGTCCTCGTTCGATCACCAAAGTGAAGCAGTGTTAGTACTTGGATAGATGGACTGCTTGGATATATCACGTTCTGTAGTTTTCGTATGAATCAGGATATTTATCTGTAACAAGTCAGAGTGGTAAATGTTTCAGTTTTACACGCACGGCACAGTTTAAAGGCTACACAAGACGGATGATTATGAAAGTCTGAGTAACACCCACAACTACAAACCGAAACCATAGTAGTGGGCACTCTACCACTGAGCTTGCCAACTAGTGTCTACGTTTGAATTGTTTTATTCCGGGACAGCGCGAACGCAGTCCCGACTAACAAAAATTACGCGCCCGAGATACCCACGTTTGGGGTATTCGCGGGGGTCAACCCAACCGAAGTGCAATGGAAGGATCTCACCCCGGGGGAACCGCCTTGCTGATCACGGTAGCCCCTACGCCAGGTAAGTATGCTCATGAAATCCAAGTCATTTGCCCAATCAAACTGCCTCACCGAATCGACAGTAAGAGGTTACAATTTTACCACAAACATAGATGTGTTTTCTGCACTAGTACTCTTTTTAATGTAGGCAGAAAAGTCACTAGGAAATAGAAAACACAGAAAATAGAAGCATTTTTATATTATGACGAGAAATTACCTGCCTGCACTCGGTTACTACCATCGGTGAGCAATCTACTGCCATCTGTTGGCATTTCTTCTTGTTTTACGTCTTGAACATGGGCACAACTGAGAGGAATAAAATGATTATGGTATAGTTTACAGCTATTTATGTTTCGAAATGTACGTATATGTAGTTGGTTGTGCTTTCTTGAAGATATTTGATGCCTATTTCCAACTGTGTAACGCAAACCGAAACTGTTCTATCTGTGAGCGCACTATTGCTATGCAACAATTTTCTGGCTGTTTACAATACGAAAACAATAACATTTAACAATGGAATGATTGGTAAATAATCCATGAAAAGCTGATGAAACATTGAGATAGCTTTAATAAATGTAATTTTCCGATTTTCATGCAATATATACTGGATGTTGTGAATGGCACCAACATGGCGGATGGGTTGCGTAGCAGCTATGTATGTATAGGGACTTGTTAAATACATGCTAGTAGTGCAATTTCAAATCGAGATAGAACCGCAAATTACACAAGCATGAAAATGAAAGCACTTATTGGAACCAAATAGCAGCGTCTAAGATTTACATTTATTTGGGCCATATCTATTTTGGATTGAATGAAAGGTGTCTAACACCACTAACTCTCACCCCAGCTGTTGAAACATTGATAATATAAACCGGAAAACCGCGTGCTCTCGTCATCGCTTCTCGGCCTTTTGGCTAAGATCAAAGTGTAGTATCTGTTCTTATCAGCTTAATATCTGATACGACCCACATTGTGGGTCCAGAATATTAAACTGATTTTTGGACTGAGGTGAGGTGGTTGTGGCTTGCCACACCCTCACCACGTGTCGGCCCAGCATTGCAGTACAGTTGGGATCGGCACACCTAAATCAAATTGAACCATAGTTCTTCTCATCTTGGTGGGTCATGGGTTCGAGTTCTACTTGTTACCTACATGAAGCCTCATTTCTGTCATTCAAGTGACATTCTTTCTGCAACATGGTCAAGGTCTGTCCGGAAAGTAATGTCACCATTTATTTACATAATGTGGATTAGCATTATTCAAACTATTGCATCGATCCATCTTTGGCAGCATGATTTCCAATCTGCAAAGGCATCCTGGAAGGTCTGTGCTGGCAATGCGTTTAAAGCCATTTCAAAAGCTGCTTTCACCACGTCAATTGTTCTGTAACGATGTCCTTTCAGGCAGAATTTCGAACGGGGAAACAAAAAGAAGCCTGAGGGAGCCAAGTCCGGACTGTAGGATGGCAGAATTGCCACGTTAGATTTGACCAGGTAATTGGTCACGCCCAGGACAGTGTGGGCTGGCGCGTTGTCATGATACAGTATCCAATCACCGCTGATATCACCACGCACTGAATCCTTGCTCTCTCTCAGTCTGTTGAGGACTTGTACGTGAAATTTAGACTTGTTTCCTGAGACACAAACTCATGGTGAACGATCCGCCTAATGTCAGAAAATACAATGAGCATGGTGTTTTGCGACGTCGACGTGTGCCAATTGCCTCTTTGTTTTGGTGTCGTATTGTCTCATCACCCATGATAATATTACCCAAAGCATCATTTTTACACAATCCCAAAACGTTTTGACAAATTTTCACTTAGCGAGAGTTCAAAAAAAAAAAAAAATCTTGGGACAATTTTCCCGCACACTTGACTCATGTGGAAATTCTTGCTCACAATGACGATAGTTTTTGAAATATTTAACACGTCGAAATCGAACATGTTTTAGTGGTGGTTCTTGAAGGAAGTCACATCAGTCAATATTTATAATTAAATAGAGTTTTTTTTTTTTGATTAAAGAATAGAAACTGTTTTCTTCATTTTCTATTTTACAATATTCAGTCTATATCCATCTTGTGTTTGTCATTTTCTCATGTTCAATTTGTTGTGTATGAAAGTTATAAATATTTATTTTATTAATTTATCGAATTTCTAATTTCTCGATTTATATAGCTTTCCATTTATGTATTTCTATGCCAATAAATAATGTTCTATTTTGTTTAAAATCCTATTAGTTTCTCTCTTTTAAACTGCTTTTATCACTTTTTTTTTAATGTATTTGTTTCTTTAATTTCTTATTTTATTTTTTAATGAATACTGGTGATACGATGGAATGAATCTTGATTCTATTGCAGAGAGAATAGGAAGAAAATGAAATCATCCAGTTTAACGTCCCACTTTTTTTTTCTTTCTTTCCTTCTTGAACTTCAGGCTAAAAGTAAGGGGTAAGTCAAGTGAATGATGATGATGAAAAATTTGGTGGAATGAGAATGTGTGTGAAATCCCACGGACACGATATTGTTGACCACAAATTTACTTGTGTGGGTATCGAAGTAAGCGCTTTAGCACTGAGCCTGCCACATTTGGAAGAAAATGAAGTAACATGTAGCGAAGGGCCATGCTACGTTGAGAATAGTAGTCCTCGTTCGATCACCAAAGTGAAGCAGTGTTAGTACTTGGATAGATGGACTGCTTGGATATATCACGTTCTGTAGTTTTCGTATGAATCAGGATATTTATCTGTAACAAGTCAGAGTGGTAAATGTTTCAGTTTTACACGCACGGCACAGTTTAAAGGCTACACAAGACGGATGATTATGAAAGTCTGAGTAACACCCACAACTACAAACCGAAACCATAGTAGTGGGCACTCTACCACTGAGCTTGCCAACTAGTGTCTACGTTTGAATTGTTTTATTCCGGGACAGCGCGAACGCAGTCCCGACTAACAAAAATTACGCGCCCGAGATACCCACGTTTGGGGTATTCGCGGGGGTCAACCCAACCGAAGTGCAATGGAAGGATCTCACCCCGGGGGAACCGCCTTGCTGATCACGGTAGCCCCTACGCCAGGTAAGTATGCTCATGAAATCCAAGTCATTTGCCCAATCAAACTGCCTCACCGAATCGACAGTAAGAGGTTACAATTTTACCACAAACATAGATGTGTTTTCTGCACTAGTACTCTTTTTAATGTAGGCAGAAAAGTCACTAGGAAATAGAAAACACAGAAAATAGAAGCATTTTTATATTATGACGAGAAATTACCTGCCTGCACTCGGTTACTACCATCGGTGAGCAATCTACTGCCATCTGTTGGCATTTCTTCTTGTTTTACGTCTTGAACATGGGCACAACTGAGAGGAATAAAATGATTATGGTATAGTTTACAGCTATTTATGTTTCGAAATGTACGTATATGTAGTTGGTTGTGCTTTCTTGAAGATATTTGATGCCTATTTCCAACTGTGTAACGCAAACCGAAACTGTTCTATCTGTGAGCGCACTATTGCTATGCAACAATTTTCTGGCTGTTTACAATACGAAAACAATAACATTTAACAATGGAATGATTGGTAAATAATCCATGAAAAGCTGATGAAACATTGAGATAGCTTTAATAAATGTAATTTTCCGATTTTCATGCAATATATACTGGATGTTGTGAATGGCACCAACATGGCGGATGGGTTGCGTAGCAGCTATGTATGTATAGGGACTTGTTAAATACATGCTAGTAGTGCAATTTCAAATCGAGATAGAACCGCAAATTACACAAGCATGAAAATGAAAGCACTTATTGGAACCAAATAGCAGCGTCTAAGATTTACATTTATTTGGGCCATATCTATTTTGGATTGAATGAAAGGTGTCTAACACCACTAACTCTCACCCCAGCTGTTGAAACATTGATAATATAAACCGGAAAACCGCGTGCTCTCGTCATCGCTTCTCGGCCTTTTGGCTAAGATCAAAGTGTAGTATCTGTTCTTATCAGCTTAATCATCTCTAAACATTTTGATCTTGGTCTTTTGGCAAATATTCTCACATAGTGAGACTTATTCATCTGGGGGGTCTATGAGTGTGGATGGTGCTCTTCAAGCGCCGACATCGGCTACAGGTCCGAGCCACACGTGTTTAAATTGGCCGGGGGGGTGGTCGGTGTCGGTCGTGATAGGTGTCAGGGATCCCCCTAGTTTCTCCCCCATTGCAGGTGGGCGCTTTCGAGCTGCTACTGCTTGGGCGAGATAAACCGATGAACCCCTTTATTTCTAGTGAACGCAGATAGATAAATAGATCGAGGGCTCGCAACCCTTTGAGGTAATCAGCTACTGCTTGCGCGGAAAATTAATGGCATCCCGTAGTGGACTCTAGTTGCGACTTGTAAATTGATTGATTGGGAGAGTAATTGATAGTTGGGTATTGCAGTTGAGATATGCACACTCCTTGGTCGGTGTCGGTCTTGATAGGTCTTGGAGGCCCCTAGATCCTGGCGTATTGCAGGTGGGCTGAGGTAATCAGCTACTGCTTACGCAGGAGAAATTGATGACACCCCCATACTGAACTTTAGGTGTGCTTCGCCAGCTGACTAGTGAACCTGACCGTGAAAGTAATCGATAGACGGACGTTATACACACAATCATTGAGAAGGCGTATCCCAAGCCTGTTTAGATTTAGGAAACTGATATATACATAATTTATGACTCCTAACAGCCTAGGTTGAGAGAAAATGATAGCTAGACTGAATACCTATCACAGTAAACAACTCCCCTGTGCGAATTGATGTCTGATATACATTATGGAAAGAAATAGAAGGCGTATCCCTCCCCTAGAAAGGAGCGATAGCACGCTCATAGTAAGATTTCCGCCCCCCGACCACTTTAATTGCACTGAAAGAGGTTGTAGAGCGGCGTTCAAGTCTAAAACTTGGACGTCTGCGAGAGCCTCAGTGGAGCGGCATCTACTACGGGATCATAACATTAAGATTACTAACACCACTAACATATGTGGTAGATGTAATACTGAATTGGGGAGGAGACCGTCAGGGCATACCTGCGAGGCACCTGCAGAGGATTACCCGGAAGATGATCAACCTGAAGTATTCGCGTTTAAATGTGAACAATGTGGGGAAACTTTCCCAGGTACGAGAGCCCTGCGAAATCATTACAATTGGCATAAAGCAAGGGATGTACGAAATAGACAAGAGAATGTCACTATACCTGAACCCGAAACCAGGAAAAGGAGGAGAGGGGATAAAATTGTTACAATTGATAGGACACAGGCTGATACGGTAACGCAAAATGAAAATGAGAATAACGAGCAATGTGAATTCGCTGATGATGAAAACGAAATGTGTCGGGAGGATGAAAATAGGCAGAACGAAAAATGTGAGGAAATGGACATAAGGGTCGAATCTGTATACCACCAGGAAAATGAGACGACGGATGAACTGTTTGAATCTCTCGTAGACAAAATATTAGCGGAAGAGCAGGAGGATGAGTCCCAAATAGACTCACTCCTTGCACTGAGCAGGCACGAAATTGAAAGGAGTTTACATGAAACGATGAAATGTGCAGAAATGGAAGAGGGAGAAATAATAGACCACTCCCCACTGCAAAATGGGAACGAAATAGTAACAACTGCGTTGGTCCATAATTGGGCCACCCCAAATGAGTGGAGGGATAAAAGAAATGATGGAATAGAAATCCGCCTAGTAGGAAATAGAGAGGACAGAGATATTAATCAGATGGTTGATCAGGAAAGAATCTATAACGAAATCCAGACCTTAGAATCCCAAGAGGAAAATACAATAAATGCACATAATGAGAGTAAAATTATGGATATTGAAAATATAAGTGAGTACCGGGAGATGGAAGGGACAGATGACCTATCAGACGAAGCGAGAGGAGATGAAGATGATGATGAGGGGAATGAGGTATCTCAAAGCGAAATAACAAATATCGAGATAATAGAAGGTGAGGACGATATTGCTACTACTAGTGACCATGAGGGTGATCCACTCAACAATAATAAACAACCTTTAATAGACCAAAACGATGAAAGCGGCCTCCACAAAGAGTTCCACCCGAAACTAAAAATAATATTAGGAGCTCAAGAGTCAGAAGAAAGATGGGATGAATTCTCCCAGACATTGAACGAATTAACAGTAAGAGCATCTGAGCTGCTAAAACTGAAACCAAGGAAGGGTGGTGAAGTAAGGGGCAGAGTGGAAGACCAAGATAAAGATGACCCTAAATTCATTCAACAATTATATAAAAGAAACAGGCGTAGGGCAATTAGGCTGATTCTGGATGACAACTCCCCAAGATGTCCGGTACCCAAGGAGAATACTGAAGGTTATTTTAGAGAAATCTATGAGGAGAAATTCATTGAACCTAGTGTGTATGACCACATAGACGCTGCCCAGGATGAGATAGACCAAGGGCCCTTCACTCCTGAGGAGGTAACAAGGAAACTTAGTAAGACAGAAAATTCTGCGCCAGGAGAAGATAGAATAACCTACTATCACTGGAAACAACTGGACCCGAGTGGCACCCTACTAGCAACAATATTCAACATATGTTTTAAGTATGCTAGAGTTCCTGAAGAATGGAAGGAAACAACTACTATCTTAATATATAAAAAGGGTGACCTCAATGACATAAAGAATTATAGGCCGATAGCATTATCAAGAACCATAGCTAAGCTATACATGGGCTGCTGGGCAAATAGACTAAAGAAATGGATGTTGGAACAAGAGTTGATATCTAAAGCACAGAAAGGATTTATGCCATTTGACGGCGTATTTGAGCACAATTATATCTTAGAGAAAATAATTAGAGAAGCAAGAGCGGAGAAGAAGGAAATATGTATTGCCCAGCTTGATTGCTCAAATGCTTTCGGCTCATTACCACATGAGGCAATAGTACTGGCACTAAGAAAAATGGGGGCAGGTGAAAAACTAATTAAAATCATTCAGGACATATATAAGGGATCCGCAACGAGAATAATAACATCAGAAGGCCCTACGAATAAAATCGAAATAAAAGCTGGAGTAAGACAGGGGTGTCCACTGAGTGGCCTGCTATTCGTCCTAGCATTAGACCCGATAATAAGGAAAGTTGAAATGGGAAATACAGAGCATAGAATCCTGGCCTTTGCGGATGACCTGACCATCTTGGGTAGTGACCCCGATGACTTACAAAACAGGGTGACATCAGTAGTAGAAGAACTAGATAAGATAAAACTAAACATCAACCCTGGAAAGTGCTGCACATTAAGAATATCAGGTAGCAAGCCGGCTGGATGCAGGGACATGGAAATAAGGATAAGAAATGAGGAATTAGAAAAGCTAAGAGAAGGGGATGAAACAAAATTTCTGGGGAAGCCCGTTGGGTTCAACATTGCATCAAATAAAGAAAACATGTTAAACATAATAAATAAAGGCAAGAGGATATTAACATCAAAATTAGCTCCATGGCAGAGACTTGATGCAATGAGGACCTTTTTCTATCCCTCCCTCCAATTTTTATACAGAATGAATACTTTTAAGAAGACGGAATGGAAAAAACTAGATGATATACTGAGACCGGAATATAAGAGAACCCTTAACCTCCCGCAAGAAAGTTCCAACCACTACCTGTATGGCTTGAGGAGGAGAGGACAATGCGGAATCCCGATGTCAGCTGAAGACTCAGACATCGCCCTGATCGATAATGCCTTCAAGCTGTTAACATCAGCAGATGAAAAAATACGGAGAATGGCAGCAGAAGATCTAAAGAAAACAGTGGGTGAAAGATTAAAGAAAGATGCAGATGAGTTAGACAAAGGGAAATTCCTCTCAGGGGTAATGGATGAAGAGTATCAAAAAACAACAAACAACTACAAATCCACGTGGTCTGAGGCAAGAAAAGCCTCCTCAAGAATGCAGTGTAGGTGGGAATTTAACGGAAATGAACCTGAAGTGATAATAAATGAGGAATTTAGGGTAAATGCCAAACAAAGACATAACTTATCGAAGAGACTGAGAACAGTGAGACAAAGGAAGAGAAGCGATGAGCTTGCCCAGTATCCTGATCAGGGGAAAGCGATTGAATGTGCCCAGAAGGCCCATGTAAGCTCGCATTTCTTGACGGATGGGGCGTATACGAGGTTTGCAGACTGGAGGTTTATACACAGAGCTAGACTAAACCTGGTCCCCCTAAATGGAGCTAAAAAATCCAATAAAAACGAAAATAAAAATTGTAGAAAATGTGGGTACCCAAATGAGACATTGCCTCATGTGGTCAACCATTGCATGAGATATGCAGAAGCAATGCAGAAGAGACATAACATTATAGTTGACCGATTAAAGAAAGCAGCTTCTCTGAAATACAAGATCATAGGGGAAAATCAGAGAATAGTGCAAGATATAAACCAAAGGCCAGACCTAATAATAGCAAATAACCAGTCTGCATTCCTAATTGACGTCACCATACCGTTTGATAACAGATATCAAGCATTCCAGAGAGCTAGGGAAGAGAAGATAACAAAATATGAACAACTTTGTAGAAGACTTTCGGAGAAGTATCCGGAAGTAAAAACCTTCCCGATCATTGTGGGCTCACTGGGATCCTGGGATCCAGAGAATGATGGGCTACTAAAGAAAATATGCTCAAAGAAATACGGGCAACTAATGAAAAAGTTATGTGTTTCTGACGTGATACGCTGGACAAGAGATATATATATTGAACACATAACTGGTGTGAAACAATATTAGAAAGAAAACAAAATAAAAGGGATCTGGGCAAGTGATAGCAAAATCTGATTTTAAATTTTGACAAAATTTTAACTTAGCTTCACTTATGAATATGTATATAAATCTTAATAATATGGACTGTGCATCTTCCATTCTTATTTTTGTAATTTCAGACTCCATCTAATCCATATTGGAATGAATGGTACAGGGTTTTATTACAGAAACTAATGTTTCTGTCTTGTATTAGGCTGATAGGAACATATGAAAACGACAAGGTACCTCCGCATTAATATAAATAAAAGGAATAAAATGAAATAAAGAAAAGAAAATATATATATATATGAGCAATGACAAAGGAGAAAATCCTAAGATTTTAAGTTAAGACAGGTAGGTAAACTACAACTTGTATTTTAAAGGTAAAATGACGTCAACCCAACAAGGGTGAAGTTTTTAAAGTTACTGACGATAGGAATCTATCCTATATAATAATTCATAAAATTAAAAAATTATTACGATTGACTCTGTTCTTATCAGCTTAATATCTGATACGACCCACATTGTGGGTCCAGAATATTAAACTGATTTTTGGACTGAGGTGAGGTGGTTGTGGCTTGCCACACCCTCACCACGTGTCGGCCCAGCATTGCAGTACAGTTGGGATCGGCACACCTAAATCAAATTGAACCATAGTTCTTCTCATCTTGGTGGGTCATGGGTTCGAGTTCTACTTGTTACCTACATGAAGCCTCATTTCTGTCATTCAAGTGACATTCTTTCTGCAACATGGTCAAGGTCTGTCCGGAAAGTAATGTCACCATTTATTTACATAATGTGGATTAGCATTATTCAAACTATTGCATCGATCCATCTTTGGCAGCATGATTTCCAATCTGCAAAGGCATCCTGGAAGGTCTGTGCTGGCAATGCGTTTAAAGCCATTTCAAAAGCTGCTTTCACCACGTCAATTGTTCTGTAACGATGTCCTTTCAGGCAGAATTTCGAACGGGGAAACAAAAAGAAGCCTGAGGGAGCCAAGTCCGGACTGTAGGATGGCAGAATTGCCACGTTAGATTTGACCAGGTAATTGGTCACGCCCAGGACAGTGTGGGCTGGCGCGTTGTCATGATACAGTATCCAATCACCGCTGATATCACCACGCACTGAATCCTTGCTCTCTCTCAGTCTGTTGAGGACTTGTACGTGAAATTTAGACTTGTTTCCTGAGACACAAACTCATGGTGAACGATCCGCCTAATGTCAGAAAATACAATGAGCATGGTGTTTTGCGACGTCGACGTGTGCCAATTGCCTCTTTGTTTTGGTGTCGTATTGTCTCATCACCCATGATAATATTACCCAAAGCATCATTTTTACACAATCCCAAAACGTTTTGACAAATTTTCACTTAGCGAGAGTTCAAAAAAAAAAAAATCTTGGGACAATTTTCCCGCACACTTGACTCATGTGGAAATTCTTGCTCACAATGACGATAGTTTTTGAAATATTTAACACGTCGAAATCGAACATGTTTTAGTGGTGGTTCTTGAAGGAAGTCACATCAGTCAATATTTATAATTAAATAGAGTTTTTTTTTTTTGATTAAAGAATAGAAACTGTTTTCTTCATTTTCTATTTTACAATATTCAGTCTATATCCATCTTGTGTTTGTCATTTTCTCATGTTCAATTTGTTGTGTATGAAAGTTATAAATATTTATTTTATTAATTTATCGAATTTCTAATTTCTCGATTTATATAGCTTTCCATTTATGTATTTCTATGCCAATAAATAATGTTCTATTTTGTTTAAAATCCTATTAGTTTCTCTCTTTTAAACTGCTTTTATCACTTTTTTTTTTAATGTATTTGTTTCTTTAATTTCTTATTTTATTTTTTAATGAATACTGGTGATACGATGGAATGAATCTTGATTCTATTGCAGAGAGAATAGGAAGAAAATGAAATCATCCAGTTTAACGTCCCACTTTTTTTTTCTTTCTTTCCTTCTTGAACTTCAGGCTAAAAGTAAGGGGTAAGTCAAGTGAATGATGATGATGAAAAATTTGGTGGAATGAGAATGTGTGTGAAATCCCACGGACACGATATTGTTGACCACAAATTTACTTGTGTGGGTATCGAAGTAAGCGCTTTAGCACTGAGCCTGCCACATTTGGAAGAAAATGAAGTAACATGTAGCGAAGGGCCATGCTACGTTGAGAATAGTAGTCCTCGTTCGATCACCAAAGTGAAGCAGTGTTAGTACTTGGATAGATGGACTGCTTGGATATATCACGTTCTGTAGTTTTCGTATGAATCAGGATATTTATCTGTAACAAGTCAGAGTGGTAAATGTTTCAGTTTTACACGCACGGCACAGTTTAAAGGCTACACAAGACGGATGATTATGAAAGTCTGAGTAACACCCACAACTACAAACCGAAACCATAGTAGTGGGCACTCTACCACTGAGCTTGCCAACTAGTGTCTACGTTTGAATTGTTTTATTCCGGGACAGCGCGAACGCAGTCCCGACTAACAAAAATTACGCGCCCGAGATACCCACGTTTGGGGTATTCGCGGGGGTCAACCCAACCGAAGTGCAATGGAAGGATCTCACCCCGGGGGAACCGCCTTGCTGATCACGGTAGCCCCTACGCCAGGTAAGTATGCTCATGAAATCCAAGTCATTTGCCCAATCAAACTGCCTCACCGAATCGACAGTAAGAGGTTACAATTTTACCACAAACATAGATGTGTTTTCTGCACTAGTACTCTTTTTAATGTAGGCAGAAAAGTCACTAGGAAATAGAAAACACAGAAAATAGAAGCATTTTTATATTATGACGAGAAATTACCTGCCTGCACTCGGTTACTACCATCGGTGAGCAATCTACTGCCATCTGTTGGCATTTCTTCTTGTTTTACGTCTTGAACATGGGCACAACTGAGAGGAATAAAATGATTATGGTATAGTTTACAGCTATTTATGTTTCGAAATGTACGTATATGTAGTTGGTTGTGCTTTCTTGAAGATATTTGATGCCTATTTCCAACTGTGTAACGCAAACCGAAACTGTTCTATCTGTGAGCGCACTATTGCTATGCAACAATTTTCTGGCTGTTTACAATACGAAAACAATAACATTTAACAATGGAATGATTGGTAAATAATCCATGAAAAGCTGATGAAACATTGAGATAGCTTTAATAAATGTAATTTTCCGATTTTCATGCAATATATACTGGATGTTGTGAATGGCACCAACATGGCGGATGGGTTGCGTAGCAGCTATGTATGTATAGGGACTTGTTAAATACATGCTAGTAGTGCAATTTCAAATCGAGATAGAACCGCAAATTACACAAGCATGAAAATGAAAGCACTTATTGGAACCAAATAGCAGCGTCTAAGATTTACATTTATTTGGGCCATATCTATTTTGGATTGAATGAAAGGTGTCTAACACCACTAACTCTCACCCCAGCTGTTGAAACATTGATAATATAAACCGGAAAACCGCGTGCTCTCGTCATCGCTTCTCGGCCTTTTGGCTAAGATCAAAGTGTAGTATCTGTTCTTATCAGCTTAATATCTGATACGACCCACATTGTGGGTCCAGAATATTAAACTGATTTTTGGACTGAGGTGAGGTGGTTGTGGCTTGCCACACCCTCACCACGTGTCGGCCCAGCATTGCAGTATAGTTGGGATCGGCACACCTAAATCAAATTGAACCATAGTTCTTCTCTCTCATCTTGGTGGGTCATGGGTTCGAGTTCTACTTGTTACCTACATGAAGCCTCATTTCTGTCATTCAAGTGACATTCTTTCTGCAACATGGTCAAGGTCTGTCCGGAAAGTAATGTCACCATTTATTTAGCATTATTCAAACTATTGTCCTCTTGCGTCGATCCATCTTTGGCAGCGTGATTTCCAATCTGCAAAGGCATCCTGGAAGGTCTGTGCTGGCAATGCGTTTAAAGCCATTTCAAAAGCTGCTTTCACCACGTCAATTGTTCTGTAACGATGTCCTTTCAGGCAGAATTTCAAACGGGGAAACAAAAAGAAGCCTGAGGGAGCCAAGTCCGGACTGTAGGATGGCAGAATTGCCACGTTAGATTTGACCAGGTAATTGGTCACGCCCAGGACAGTGTGGGCTGGCGCGTTGTCATGATACAGTATCCAATCACCGCTGATATCACCACGCACTGAATCCTTGCTCTCTCTCAGTCTGTTGAGGACTTGTACGTGAAATTTAGACTTGTTTCCTGAGACACAAACTCATGGTGAACGATCCGCCTAATGTCAGAAAATACAATGAGCATGGTGTTTTGCGACGTCGACGTGTGCCAATTGCCTCTTTGTTTTAGTGTCGTATTGGAATATCCATGTCTCATCAGCCATGATAATATTACCCAAAGCATCATTTTTACACAATCCCAAAACGTTTTGACAAATTTTCACTTAGCGAGAGTTCAAAAAAAAAAAAAAAAAAATTCTTGGGACAATTTTCCCGCACACTTGACTCATGTGGAAATTCTTGCTCACAATGACGATAGTTTTTGAAATATTTAACACGTCGAAATCGAACATGTTTTAGTGGTGGTTCTTGAAGGAAGTCACATCAGTCAATATTTATAATTAAAGAGTGTTTTTTTTTTTTTGATTAAAGAATAGAAACTGTTTTCTTCATTTTCTATTTTACAATATTCAGTCTATATCCATCTTGTGTTTGTCATTTTCTCATGTTCAATTTGTTGTGTATGAAAGTTATAAATATTTATTTTATTAATTTATCGAATTTCTAATTTCTCGATTTATATAGCTTTCCATTTATGTATTTCTATGCCAATAAATAATGTTCTATTTTGTTTAAAATCCTATTAGTTTCTCTCTTTTAAACTACTTTTATCACTTTTTTTAATGTATTTGTTTCTTTAATTTCTTATTTTATTTTTTAATGAATACTGGTGATACGATGGAATGAATCTTGATTCTATTGCAGAGAGAATAGGAAGAAAATGAAATCATCCAGTTTAACGTCCCACTTTTTTTTTTCTTTCTTTCTTGAACTTCAGGCTAAAAGTAAGGGGTAAGTCAAGTGAATGATGATGATGAAAAATTTGGTGGAATGAGAATGTGTGTGAAATCCCACGGACACGATATTGTTGACCACAAATTTACTTGTGTGGGTATCGAAGTAAGCGCTTTAGCACTGAGCCTGCCACATTTGGAAGAAAATGAAGTAACATGTAGCGAAGGGCCATGCTACGTTGAGAATAGTAGTCCTCGTTCGATCACCAAAGTGAAGCAGTGTTAGTACTTGGATAGATGGACTGCTTGGATATATCACGTTCTGTAGTTTTCGTATGAATCAGGATATTTATCTGTAACAAGTCAGAGTGGTAAATGTTTCAGTTTTACACGCACGGCACAGTTTAAAGGCTACACAAGACGGATGATTATGAAAGTCTGAGTAACACCCACAACTACAAACCGAAACCATAGTAGTGGGCACTCTACCACTGAGCTTGCCAACTAGTGTCTACGTTTGAATTGTTTTATTCCGGGACAGCGCGAACGCAGTCCCGACTAACAAAAATTACGCGCCCGAGATACCCACGTTTGGGGTATTCGCGGGGGTCAACCCAACCGAAGTGCAATGGAAGGATCTCACCCCGGGGGAACCGCCTTGCTGATCACGGTAGCCCCTACGCCAGGTAAGTATGCTCATGAAATCCAAGTCATTTGCCCAATCAAACTGCCTCACCGAATCGACAGTGAGAGGTTACAATTTTACCACAAACATAGATGTGTTTTCTGCACTAGTACTCTTTTTAATGTAGGCAGAAAAGTCACTAGGAAATAGAAAACACAGAAAATAGAAGCATTTTTATATTATGAGGAGAAATTACCTGCCTGCACTCGGTTACTACCATCGGTGAGCAATCTACTGCCATCTGTTGGCATTTCTTCTTGTTTTACGTCTTGAACATGGGCACAACTGAGAGGAATAAAATGATTATGGTATAGTTTACAGCTATTTATGTTTCGAAATGTACGTATATGTAGTTGGTTGTGCTTTCTTGAAGATATTTGATGCCTATTTCCAACTGTGTAACGCAAACCGAAACTGTTCTATCTGTGAGCGCACTATTGCTATGCAACAATTTTCTGGCTGTTTACAATACGAAAACAATAACATTTAACAATGGAATGATTGGTAAATAATCCATGAAAAGCTGATGAAACATTGAGATAGCTTTAATAAATGTAATTTTCCGATTTTCATGCAATATATACTGGATGTTGTGAATGGCACCAACATGGCGGATGGGTTGCGTAGCAGCTATGTATGTATAGGGACTTGTTAAATACATGCTAGTAGTGCAATTTCAAATCGAGATAGAACCGCAAATTAGACAAGCATGAAAATGAAAGCACTTATTGGAACCAAATAGCAGCGTCTAAGATTTACATTTATTTGGGCCATATCTATTTTGGATTGAATGAAAGGTGTCTAACACCACTAACTCTCACCCCAGCTGTTGAAACATTGATAATATAAACCGGAAAACCGCGTGCTCTCGTCATCGCTTCTCGGCCTTTTGGCTAAGATCAAAGTGTAGTATCTGTTCTTATCAGCTTAATATCTGATACGACCCACATTGTGGGTCCAGAATATTAAACTGATTTTTGGACTGAGGTGAGGTGGTTGTGGCTTGCCACACCCTCACCACGTGTCGGCCCAGCATTGCAGTATAGTTGGGATCGGCACACCTAAATCAAATTGAACCATAGTTCTTCTCTCTCATCTTGGTGGGTCATGGGTTCGAGTTCTACTTGTTACCTACATGAAGCCTCATTTCTGTCATTCAAGTGACATTCTTTCTGCAACATGGTCAAGGTCTGTCCGGAAAGTAATGTCACCATTTATTTAGCATTATTCAAACTATTGTCCTCTTGCGTCGATCCATCTTTGGCAGCGTGATTTCCAATCTGCAAAGGCATCCTGGAAGGTCTGTGCTGGCAATGCGTTTAAAGCCATTTCAAAAGCTGCTTTCACCACGTCAATTGTTCTGTAACGATGTCCTTTCAGGCAGAATTTCAAACGGGGAAACAAAAAGAAGCCTGAGGGAGCCAAGTCCGGACTGTAGGATGGCAGAATTGCCACGTTAGATTTGACCAGGTAATTGGTCACGCCCAGGACAGTGTGGGCTGGCGCGTTGTCATGATACAGTATCCAATCACCGCTGATATCACCACGCACTGAATCCTTGCTCTCTCTCAGTCTGTTGAGGACTTGTACGTGAAATTTAGACTTGTTTCCTGAGACACAAACTCATGGTGAACGATCCGCCTAATGTCAGAAAATACAATGAGCATGGTGTTTTGCGACGTCGACGTGTGCCAATTGCCTCTTTGTTTTAGTGTCGTATTGGAATATCCATGTCTCATCAGCCATGATAATATTACCCAAAGCATCATTTTTACACAATCCCAAAACGTTTTGACAAATTTTCACTTAGCGAGAGTTCAAAAAAAAAAAAAAAAAAATTCTTGGGACAATTTTCCCGCACACTTGACTCATGTGGAAATTCTTGCTCACAATGACGATAGTTTTTGAAATATTTAACACGTCGAAATCGAACATGTTTTAGTGGTGGTTCTTGAAGGAAGTCACATCAGTCAATATTTATAATTAAAGAGTGTTTTTTTTTTTTTGATTAAAGAATAGAAACTGTTTTCTTCATTTTCTATTTTACAATATTCAGTCTATATCCATCTTGTGTTTGTCATTTTCTCATGTTCAATTTGTTGTGTATGAAAGTTATAAATATTTATTTTATTAATTTATCGAATTTCTAATTTCTCGATTTATATAGCTTTCCATTTATGTATTTCTATGCCAATAAATAATGTTCTATTTTGTTTAAAATCCTATTAGTTTCTCTCTTTTAAACTACTTTTATCACTTTTTTTAATGTATTTGTTTCTTTAATTTCTTATTTTATTTTTTAATGAATACTGGTGATACGATGGAATGAATCTTGATTCTATTGCAGAGAGAATAGGAAGAAAATGAAATCATCCAGTTTAACGTCCCACTTTTTTTTTTCTTTCTTTCTTGAACTTCAGGCTAAAAGTAAGGGGTAAGTCAAGTGAATGATGATGATGAAAAATTTGGTGGAATGAGAATGTGTGTGAAATCCCACGGACACGATATTGTTGACCACAAATTTACTTGTGTGGGTATCGAAGTAAGCGCTTTAGCACTGAGCCTGCCACATTTGGAAGAAAATGAAGTAACATGTAGCGAAGGGCCATGCTACGTTGAGAATAGTAGTCCTCGTTCGATCACCAAAGTGAAGCAGTGTTAGTACTTGGATAGATGGACTGCTTGGATATATCACGTTCTGTAGTTTTCGTATGAATCAGGATATTTATCTGTAACAAGTCAGAGTGGTAAATGTTTCAGTTTTACACGCACGGCACAGTTTAAAGGCTACACAAGACGGATGATTATGAAAGTCTGAGTAACACCCACAACTACAAACCGAAACCATAGTAGTGGGCACTCTACCACTGAGCTTGCCAACTAGTGTCTACGTTTGAATTGTTTTATTCCGGGACAGCGCGAACGCAGTCCCGACTAACAAAAATTACGCGCCCGAGATACCCACGTTTGGGGTATTCGCGGGGGTCAACCCAACCGAAGTGCAATGGAAGGATCTCACCCCGGGGGAACCGCCTTGCTGATCACGGTAGCCCCTACGCCAGGTAAGTATGCTCATGAAATCCAAGTCATTTGCCCAATCAAACTGCCTCACCGAATCGACAGTGAGAGGTTACAATTTTACCACAAACATAGATGTGTTTTCTGCACTAGTACTCTTTTTAATGTAGGCAGAAAAGTCACTAGGAAATAGAAAACACAGAAAATAGAAGCATTTTTATATTATGAGGAGAAATTACCTGCCTGCACTCGGTTACTACCATCGGTGAGCAATCTACTGCCATCTGTTGGCATTTCTTCTTGTTTTACGTCTTGAACATGGGCACAACTGAGAGGAATAAAATGATTATGGTATAGTTTACAGCTATTTATGTTTCGAAATGTACGTATATGTAGTTGGTTGTGCTTTCTTGAAGATATTTGATGCCTATTTCCAACTGTGTAACGCAAACCGAAACTGTTCTATCTGTGAGCGCACTATTGCTATGCAACAATTTTCTGGCTGTTTACAATACGAAAACAATAACATTTAACAATGGAATGATTGGTAAATAATCCATGAAAAGCTGATGAAACATTGAGATAGCTTTAATAAATGTAATTTTCCGATTTTCATGCAATATATACTGGATGTTGTGAATGGCACCAACATGGCGGATGGGTTGCGTAGCAGCTATGTATGTATAGGGACTTGTTAAATACATGCTAGTAGTGCAATTTCAAATCGAGATAGAACCGCAAATTAGACAAGCATGAAAATGAAAGCACTTATTGGAACCAAATAGCAGCGTCTAAGATTTACATTTATTTGGGCCATATCTATTTTGGATTGAATGAAAGGTGTCTAACACCACTAACTCTCACCCCAGCTGTTGAAACATTGATAATATAAACCGGAAAACCGCGTGCTCTCGTCATCGCTTCTCGGCCTTTTGGCTAAGATCAAAGTGTAGTATCTGTTCTTATCAGCTTAATATCTGATACGACCCACATTGTGGGTCCAGAATATTAAACTGATTTTTGGACTGAGGTGAGGTGGTTGTGGCTTGCCACACCCTCACCACGTGTCGGCCCAGCATTGCAGTATAGTTGGGATCGGCACACCTAAATCAAATTGAACCATAGTTCTTCTCTCTCATCTTGGTGGGTCATGGGTTCGAGTTCTACTTGTTACCTACATGAAGCCTCATTTCTGTCATTCAAGTGACATTCTTTCTGCAACATGGTCAAGGTCTGTCCGGAAAGTAATGTCACCATTTATTTAGCATTATTCAAACTATTGTCCTCTTGCGTCGATCCATCTTTGGCAGCGTGATTTCCAATCTGCAAAGGCATCCTGGAAGGTCTGTGCTGGCAATGCGTTTAAAGCCATTTCAAAAGCTGCTTTCACCACGTCAATTGTTCTGTAACGATGTCCTTTCAGGCAGAATTTCAAACGGGGAAACAAAAAGAAGCCTGAGGGAGCCAAGTCCGGACTGTAGGATGGCAGAATTGCCACGTTAGATTTGACCAGGTAATTGGTCACGCCCAGGACAGTGTGGGCTGGCGCGTTGTCATGATACAGTATCCAATCACCGCTGATATCACCACGCACTGAATCCTTGCTCTCTCTCAGTCTGTTGAGGACTTGTACGTGAAATTTAGACTTGTTTCCTGAGACACAAACTCATGGTGAACGATCCGCCTAATGTCAGAAAATACAATGAGCATGGTGTTTTGCGACGTCGACGTGTGCCAATTGCCTCTTTGTTTTAGTGTCGTATTGGAATATCCATGTCTCATCAGCCATGATAATATTACCCAAAGCATCATTTTTACACAATCCCAAAACGTTTTGACAAATTTTCACTTAGCGAGAGTTCAAAAAAAAAAAAAAAAAATTCTTGGGACAATTTTCCCGCACACTTGACTCATGTGGAAATTCTTGCTCACAATGACGATAGTTTTTGAAATATTTAACACGTCGAAATCGAACATGTTTTAGTGGTGGTTCTTGAAGGAAGTCACATCAGTCAATATTTATAATTAAAGAGTGTTTTTTTTTTTTGATTAAAGAATAGAAACTGTTTTCTTCATTTTCTATTTTACAATATTCAGTCTATATCCATCTTGTGTTTGTCATTTTCTCATGTTCAATTTGTTGTGTATGAAAGTTATAAATATTTATTTTATTAATTTATCGAATTTCTAATTTCTCGATTTATATAGCTTTCCATTTATGTATTTCTATGCCAATAAATAATGTTCTATTTTGTTTAAAATCCTATTAGTTTCTCTCTTTTAAACTACTTTTATCACTTTTTTTAATGTATTTGTTTCTTTAATTTCTTATTTTATTTTTTAATGAATACTGGTGATACGATGGAATGAATCTTGATTCTATTGCAGAGAGAATAGGAAGAAAATGAAATCATCCAGTTTAACGTCCCACTTTTTTTTTTCTTTCTTTCTTGAACTTCAGGCTAAAAGTAAGGGGTAAGTCAAGTGAATGATGATGATGAAAAATTTGGTGGAATGAGAATGTGTGTGAAATCCCACGGACACGATATTGTTGACCACAAATTTACTTGTGTGGGTATCGAAGTAAGCGCTTTAGCACTGAGCCTGCCACATTTGGAAGAAAATGAAGTAACATGTAGCGAAGGGCCATGCTACGTTGAGAATAGTAGTCCTCGTTCGATCACCAAAGTGAAGCAGTGTTAGTACTTGGATAGATGGACTGCTTGGATATATCACGTTCTGTAGTTTTCGTATGAATCAGGATATTTATCTGTAACAAGTCAGAGTGGTAAATGTTTCAGTTTTACACGCACGGCACAGTTTAAAGGCTACACAAGACGGATGATTATGAAAGTCTGAGTAACACCCACAACTACAAACCGAAACCATAGTAGTGGGCACTCTACCACTGAGCTTGCCAACTAGTGTCTACGTTTGAATTGTTTTATTCCGGGACAGCGCGAACGCAGTCCCGACTAACAAAAATTACGCGCCCGAGATACCCACGTTTGGGGTATTCGCGGGGGTCAACCCAACCGAAGTGCAATGGAAGGATCTCACCCCGGGGGAACCGCCTTGCTGATCACGGTAGCCCCTACGCCAGGTAAGTATGCTCATGAAATCCAAGTCATTTGCCCAATCAAACTGCCTCACCGAATCGACAGTGAGAGGTTACAATTTTACCACAAACATAGATGTGTTTTCTGCACTAGTACTCTTTTTAATGTAGGCAGAAAAGTCACTAGGAAATAGAAAACACAGAAAATAGAAGCATTTTTATATTATGAGGAGAAATTACCTGCCTGCACTCGGTTACTACCATCGGTGAGCAATCTACTGCCATCTGTTGGCATTTCTTCTTGTTTTACGTCTTGAACATGGGCACAACTGAGAGGAATAAAATGATTATGGTATAGTTTACAGCTATTTATGTTTCGAAATGTACGTATATGTAGTTGGTTGTGCTTTCTTGAAGATATTTGATGCCTATTTCCAACTGTGTAACGCAAACCGAAACTGTTCTATCTGTGAGCGCACTATTGCTATGCAACAATTTTCTGGCTGTTTACAATACGAAAACAATAACATTTAACAATGGAATGATTGGTAAATAATCCATGAAAAGCTGATGAAACATTGAGATAGCTTTAATAAATGTAATTTTCCGATTTTCATGCAATATATACTGGATGTTGTGAATGGCACCAACATGGCGGATGGGTTGCGTAGCAGCTATGTATGTATAGGGACTTGTTAAATACATGCTAGTAGTGCAATTTCAAATCGAGATAGAACCGCAAATTAGACAAGCATGAAAATGAAAGCACTTATTGGAACCAAATAGCAGCGTCTAAGATTTACATTTATTTGGGCCATATCTATTTTGGATTGAATGAAAGGTGTCTAACACCACTAACTCTCACCCCAGCTGTTGAAACATTGATAATATAAACCGGAAAACCGCGTGCTCTCGTCATCGCTTCTCGGCCTTTTGGCTAAGATCAAAGTGTAGTATCTGTTCTTATCAGCTTAATATCTGATACGACCCACATTGTGGGTCCAGAATATTAAACTGATTTTTGGACTGAGGTGAGGTGGTTGTGGCTTGCCACACCCTCACCACGTGTCGGCCCAGCATTGCAGTATAGTTGGGATCGGCACACCTAAATCAAATTGAACCATAGTTCTTCTCTCTCATCTTGGTGGGTCATGGGTTCGAGTTCTACTTGTTACCTACATGAAGCCTCATTTCTGTCATTCAAGTGACATTCTTTCTGCAACATGGTCAAGGTCTGTCCGGAAAGTAATGTCACCATTTATTTAGCATTATTCAAACTATTGTCCTCTTGCGTCGATCCATCTTTGGCAGCGTGATTTCCAATCTGCAAAGGCATCCTGGAAGGTCTGTGCTGGCAATGCGTTTAAAGCCATTTCAAAAGCTGCTTTCACCACGTCAATTGTTCTGTAACGATGTCCTTTCAGGCAGAATTTCAAACGGGGAAACAAAAAGAAGCCTGAGGGAGCCAAGTCCGGACTGTAGGATGGCAGAATTGCCACGTTAGATTTGACCAGGTAATTGGTCACGCCCAGGACAGTGTGGGCTGGCGCGTTGTCATGATACAGTATCCAATCACCGCTGATATCACCACGCACTGAATCCTTGCTCTCTCTCAGTCTGTTGAGGACTTGTACGTGAAATTTAGACTTGTTTCCTGAGACACAAACTCATGGTGAACGATCCGCCTAATGTCAGAAAATACAATGAGCATGGTGTTTTGCGACGTCGACGTGTGCCAATTGCCTCTTTGTTTTAGTGTCGTATTGGAATATCCATGTCTCATCAGCCATGATAATATTACCCAAAGCATCATTTTTACACAATCCCAAAACGTTTTGACAAATTTTCACTTAGCGAGAGTTCAAAAAAAAAAAAAAAAAATTCTTGGGACAATTTTCCCGCACACTTGACTCATGTGGAAATTCTTGCTCACAATGACGATAGTTTTTGAAATATTTAACACGTCGAAATCGAACATGTTTTAGTGGTGGTTCTTGAAGGAAGTCACATCAGTCAATATTTATAATTAAAGAGTGTTTTTTTTTTTTGATTAAAGAATAGAAACTGTTTTCTTCATTTTCTATTTTACAATATTCAGTCTATATCCATCTTGTGTTTGTCATTTTCTCATGTTCAATTTGTTGTGTATGAAAGTTATAAATATTTATTTTATTAATTTATCGAATTTCTAATTTCTCGATTTATATAGCTTTCCATTTATGTATTTCTATGCCAATAAATAATGTTCTATTTTGTTTAAAATCCTATTAGTTTCTCTCTTTTAAACTACTTTTATCACTTTTTTTAATGTATTTGTTTCTTTAATTTCTTATTTTATTTTTTAATGAATACTGGTGATACGATGGAATGAATCTTGATTCTATTGCAGAGAGAATAGGAAGAAAATGAAATCATCCAGTTTAACGTCCCACTTTTTTTTTTTCTTTCTTTCTTGAACTTCAGGCTAAAAGTAAGGGGTAAGTCAAGTGAATGATGATGATGAAAAATTTGGTGGAATGAGAATGTGTGTGAAATCCCACGGACACGATATTGTTGACCACAAATTTACTTGTGTGGGTATCGAAGTAAGCGCTTTAGCACTGAGCCTGCCACATTTGGAAGAAAATGAAGTAACATGTAGCGAAGGGCCATGCTACGTTGAGAATAGTAGTCCTCGTTCGATCACCAAAGTGAAGCAGTGTTAGTACTTGGATAGATGGACTGCTTGGATATATCACGTTCTGTAGTTTTCGTATGAATCAGGATATTTATCTGTAACAAGTCAGAGTGGTAAATGTTTCAGTTTTACACGCACGGCACAGTTTAAAGGCTACACAAGACGGATGATTATGAAAGTCTGAGTAACACCCACAACTACAAACCGAAACCATAGTAGTGGGCACTCTACCACTGAGCTTGCCAACTAGTGTCTACGTTTGAATTGTTTTATTCCGGGACAGCGCGAACGCAGTCCCGACTAACAAAAATTACGCGCCCGAGATACCCACGTTTGGGGTATTCGCGGGGGTCAACCCAACCGAAGTGCAATGGAAGGATCTCACCCCGGGGGAACCGCCTTGCTGATCACGGTAGCCCCTACGCCAGGTAAGTATGCTCATGAAATCCAAGTCATTTGCCCAATCAAACTGCCTCACCGAATCGACAGTGAGAGGTTACAATTTTACCACAAACATAGATGTGTTTTCTGCACTAGTACTCTTTTTAATGTAGGCAGAAAAGTCACTAGGAAATAGAAAACACAGAAAATAGAAGCATTTTTATATTATGAGGAGAAATTACCTGCCTGCACTCGGTTACTACCATCGGTGAGCAATCTACTGCCATCTGTTGGCATTTCTTC